>NC_058133.1:327783295-327832702 GCF_016433145.1 Gracilinanus agilis
TCTCTGTCTCTGTCTCTGTCTCTCTCTCTCTCTCTCTCTCTCTCTCTCTCTCTCTCTCTCTCTCTCTCTCTCTCTCTCTCACACACACACACACACACACACACACACACACACATTCTCTTTCTCTTGACTCTCTCTCTATAGATAATAGCCCCATAGATATAGCTCTATCTCTTTCCATTTCTATCTCATTCTTTCTATGTGGGCATTGGGAAATAGGATTTATTTGGCTATTGACCAAATAAGAGTGTTCATTTAGAACTTTGTCAAATCTTCTAATGATAAGCTGGTATGAATGAAAGGAAGATTTTACAGAGGTAGACAAACAAGTTAGCTTTGAAATTCATAAAAATCTTGAAAAATGGGAAAGAAGTGTCATAGCTTAGTGAAGAAATAAATGCCTTATCCAGAGTATCAGGGTTCCCAGGCTCTAGGGGCCCTGTTTGCTATAGCATTACTCCATTTTGCCTTACTCTATAACTTGGCTGATAATTTTGCCTTTCTTTGCCTCCTTTAATATATATGTGTATACACACACACACACACACACACACACACACACACACAGAGAAATACCTTACATTTGTTGCTACTTCATTTGGCACAATCTGAAAAATAATCAAGTTGTACTTACAAAATGTTCCCATGTTCTCAGAGAGTACAACATAGACACAGTAACATATTATTATCATTATGCATAACAGAGGCAAAAAAATTGCCAAAATGTTCCTCTAAAATTTTATACCTATTTTATGTACTTTAAGAGAAATGCGTATCATATGCTTTTGCTTATTTTATACTTAGCTCATCAAATTTGTGCTCTGTAGGGATGGATAGCCAAGAAGTCTTGTATATCTCAAGACCTCTCTTCTCTTGCAAACATTGGTTCAATATGACAAAGTCTCATAGGATCTCAGATTTAAAAACAGATTCTAACTCAACAAATACTTGTTGAATTTATACTTAATACAAGGCACTCAGTGCTGTGCTTTTAAATATAAGATTCTCATCAGTCAGTCAGTCAATAAATATTTATTAAATATACTTTATATGCCAGACACTGTGCTAAATGCTGATATAAAAAGAGGCAAACAGTTCCTTCCCTCAATGAATTCATAATTTAATTGGGGACATAACAAACAAATATGTATAAATGAGCTATATGCAAGATAAGTAGAAAATAATTAAAAGAGGGAAGGCACTAGAATTAAAGGAAGTTGGTTAAAGGCTTCCTGTAGAAGATGGGATATTGTTTAGGAGTGGAAGAAAGCCACGGAAGCCAGTAGGCAGAGAAGAGGGGGACAACATTCCAGGCATGTAGGACAGAGAATATTCCCATAGCCTAGGGTGTGTCATGTCACTGGATCAAAGAGTACATGACAGGGAGGGAAAAATAGTGGAAAGGAATAGGGAGAGGTTATCAAAGACTTTGAATGCCAGATGGAGGATTTTGTATTTGATCCTGGGGGTAATTGTGATCTACTACAGTCTACTGCATGGGATTGGGGTGGGGGGAGGTGTCTGACATGGAGACACCTGAACTTTGGGAAAATCACTTTTCCTAAAGTTGATTATCAGTGATTCCTAAAAGTGGTTTCTAAGAGCAACAGAATGGAGAATGGATCAGAGAAGGGAGGGGTGTAGGTAGACTCAACAGCAAGTTAATGCAATAATCTAGGCAAAAGGTGATGAAAGGGAACTAGAGGGGTGGCAATGTCAGAGGGGTTGCATTGGAGAGATGCTACAGAGATGAAATTGGTAACAAATTTTGGCAACAGGTTGGATGGATATGGGGACAAGGGGTGAGAGTTATGAGGAGTAGCAGATGACACCTAGGTAGTGAACCTGAGGAACTGGGAGAATAATGTTACCTTTGGTTATCAAGGAAAAGTTTGGGGGAGTTTAGGAAGTTGGAGAGGAAAGTTTTTGTGAAAGATAATGAGTTCAATTTTGGACATGTTGAGTTTAAATATCTAGTGGATATTCAGTTTGAAAAGTCTAAAAAGAAGTTGGAGATGCAAGATTGGAAGTCAGCAAAGAGATGGTCAATTTGTGAATCATCAGAATAAAGAGGATGGTGTAGAGATGTCCTTGTTAACCAAGGGGTCAAAATGTGGAAAGGAAAAAAAGAGTGGCAAGTAGAGGAGTATTGATCTGGGAAAGAATCAAGTGGTCAAGGGATTGAAAGTCATGCTGGGAAGGAAGAGTAGAGTTTGGTAAGAGGAAGCAGTGGGAGAGAAAGGCAACAGATATGGGTTAGATAAGGAGATTCAGAAATTCTAGAAGTGGTACATTTGTGGATAGTAGCACAAAAATATGTTTCTTTATAATATGAAAATATCTAGTCCTTTGACAAGAAATATTTGGTACAATCATTCTCTATTATTTTTTAAAAGCAATCACACTATTCCTGATTCTTCAACCTTACAAACCATCTTTTAAAATTTTGTCAAATTCCCCATAACTGCTTGCAATCTCAGGACAAAGTAAGCAACTATGTAAAATACAATGCCACACACTTTCAACACAAGGTAAAGGAACAGATTAATTGTAGTTTGCTTTAGGTCCAAGTTCTTGGTTCTTCTATCTGTGCTGAAAATTTTATGAGGAGTTTCTTTCATCTGTTGGTTGGAGTTTTCAGACAGAAGCCCTGAAATTCAATTCAAATTATTCAGAGATCTTTATTAGAAATAAACTAGGGAAATTTTAACATGAAATGAGCTTAATTTTATTTTCAGGGATGACTTTACTTACTTGAGTTTAAAATAGAAGCATATTTTTAGCAAACAATTTACATTTTTTGCTTCCTTTGTAAACTAGATGATCAAATTCAAAGGGTCTGACATTAAGATATAGTTCTGGGGCAATATAACAATGACTATGAAACCTACTATACTTCTGTTCCTCAATTCTGGTTGACTTTTCCCAATCAGCATCTTGATAGTCAGTAAACAAGTATTTATTAAAAACTTACAATGTTACAGGTACCATGTTAAACACGAGGAAGACAAAGAAAGGGAGGGAAATAGAAAAAAACAAACTGCAGACATGAGTTACATTTCAAAGATGGACACAAAATTCAGCCTGCAAATACCCATGTGCTATATATACTCTGTTCTCTACCATATATATATGTATATATATACATATAAACACACACACACACACACACACACACACACACACACAGTTTAAAGGAACTGGAAGGCAATCACAGAGGGAAGACAATAATGTGGTGGTGGGGAGAGTGGCAAGAAAAGGCCTCCTGCAGAAATTCACTTTAAGCTGTGTCTTGATGGAAGCCAGAGAGACATGAGGCAGGTGAGGAAGAAGAGCATTATGGAGATGGGGAACAATCAGTGAAAAGACACTAGGTAGGGAGAAGGGGTGTGTGTGTGTGTGTGTGTGTGTGTAAGAATCATCAAATAGGTCAACATAGCTAGATCACAGAGTGTGTAGAAGAGGGTAAAGTGTCAGAAGACTGGAATAGGAGGAAATGGTGAGATGATGAAGTGCTTTAAATACCAAACAGATAAATGTACATTTGAAACAGGTAATAAGGAGCCACTGGAGTTTATTGAGTAGGGGTGACAATGTCAGACTAGAATTTTTTTTAGAAAACTTTACTTTTATAGCTGAGTGGAGGATGGATTGGGGTGGGGAAGAGACTTGAGAAGACTAACCAGGAGGTTATTGCAATAATCTAGGTGTGAGGTGATGAGAGTCTAAAATAGGGTGGCAGCTCTGTGAGTGAAGAGAAGGAGACAAATTCAAGAGTTGTTGCAGAGACAGAAACTACAAGATTTGACAATGAATTGGATATGTTTGAGTGAGTGCAAGTGAAGAGTTGAGGATGATATTGAGATTATAAGCCTGAATGATTGAGAGGATGAAGGTGCCCACAAAATCAATAGGAAATTGGGAAAGAAGGGAAGATTTTTGAGGAAAGAACAATGACATATCAACATGAGACTATTTTAGAGAGCTAGATTAAAGGACTCTCTATCAATATCAAGTGATCAGAAATGGGTCAGCAGTCTATGTGTTATTGAGTTAGGGAAAATCTCAATTCAGAGATCCAGGTTTTGTTTTGCATTGTTAAAAACTGAGGACTGACCTATTCCAAAACTGCAATGTCTTCTCACCTTACAAATACAAATTAAGTTCATATCAGTGGACAAAACTTTCTTAGTGAGCAAGGAATATTCTATTCTCGCCAGCATGTATGTGTCCCCAATTATGCCACTTTGGGCATCAAACAGAAGAACACAAAGGTTTTTTGAGGGGTAGGTTTTTTCCTGTCTTTTAAGAGAAACATACATTTAGCATTTCTTTATTTTAAAAGATGTGCCCGCCCACAAACATCTGAGAAACATCTGCGGACAGAATGCCAGAATGCATAGTCGAATTTTGACTCACACCTCACCACCCACCAAGACCCCTGTCAACTCACAATAAACACCTTTCTAGCATCTGCCCCAGAGAAAGAAACGCCACATTACCCAAAGGTCAAAGCAAACAGATGTCACTTATTCCATACCCTAATCATATCCATATTCATCACTAGGAGACTACAAGTGGGAGCAGATTCTAGCAGCAGGGCTCTTCCAAAGAGAAATCCTTCCCCCTTCCACCCTTTCCATTCAAGGAATGGGACATTTATATAAGGGATTTCTTTTGAGAAAGTCTCTACTCCTTGATGACAGATTCTCCAGATGGAACCTTGGGAGAACAGAAGCAGGGAACTCTTTATAGTTGACTCTTATCATAGTAACTCCCACTTCTTGGCTTGGATGTTTTTTGGGTATAATAGGTCATAACAATTTTAGAAATTGACCTATCATTGAGATGCCTGCTTCTCACTGATGTAGTGTTTGCCTTAATCTTGGAACAGAAGCTCAAACTTTGGGATTGGGCACTTGTTATTTTATTACTGAAGTAATAGTCAAGAGAGAGAAGATAAAAGCATGTGATTAGAAAGAGAGCCTGATTGGGGAACATGGTTCTAGTCTGTATTGTCATCATTGAGACTGATTAACTTGAATCAAGGTAGATTGGAAAGTATACTGGATTGAGAGTTGGATGTTCTAGGTTTGACTCTCAGCTCTGCCACTGGTTACCTATGTGACCTTGAGTAAATTGCTTTTGGGGGGCCTTGATTTCCTCATTTATAAAATAAGGGGGGTGGATGAAATGACCTCTAAGGTGCTGTCTAATCCTAATTCTATGATAATATAAGGTTTTATTTATTTTATAAAACATTCTATTTGTTTTAAAAATATTCTCTTTTTCGTGAGAGATGTGATTTTTCTATTTTGTTTAACTGGTCTTAGATCTATGTAAAATAGACAACCTGTTGTACAAAGCTGAGGAGACATAGAGAAATGTGGCTAAAGAGTATAATTTTATGACAAGTCAACCAGAGACTGCCCTGAAAGTTTCATTGATGCTCCCAGTTTTCATGTTACAGTAGACATGCAAAAGATAGCTATTTTTTAAAAGACTGGACCATTGTTTGCTCATCCTCAAAGTGTATGAGTTCAACAGCTATGGATTTCTCAGAATAATTGTGAGATTTGGTTGGGCTCTCCAATAGGTGAGATGCCAAGACATGTTGTTGTCTTTCATCTCTGGATTTATATCTTTCATTAGGAAGAAGGCAGGAAAATGATTTGGGGTTAAATCTTCAGTCAGCATCTGAAATAAAAATCCATAACTATTTGCTAAACCCCTACTGCACCTAAAACATCATGTTAGGTACCCTAGATCTAGTTCTCTTCCAAACTAATCTAATCCAACAGGCATTTATTACCATATACAAAATACTGTTCTAGGTGCTGGTAATAAAAGGATAATGAAAATATAAATAAATAGAAAAAGACAATAAAAATAGTTTCATGTCCTCAAAGAACCTATATTTTCCTGGGGGGAGAGAAGATTCATCCAGATAAATATAAAATTATAACCATCTTTTGGGGAAGGAGAGAGTGCTAACCATTAGGGACACCAGAAAAGGCTTCCTGTAGGAAGTAGCATGTGAGGAGCATTGAAGGTAGCCAAGGATTCATTTCAGTCATTGGGAACAGGCTCTACCTAGACATGGAAGGAGAAGGAATACCAAGTTTGACTCGAATGAAGGGTGTATGAAAGAGAGAAATGCAACAGAAGAAGAGGTATGATAGAGCTTGATAGTGCATGCCAGGCTGAAAAGTTTGTTTTATTTTAGAAGAAATAAGGATCCATTGAAGGTTCTAAAGAAGGGAATGACATGTTCAGATGTGCTTTAGGAAGATTATTTGGGTAGTTGTGTGAAGAATGAACTTTGGCTTTGTATCATCAGATCCCCACATCAGGATATCTGTACTTTTCTTAGTTACTTAGAATAAGAAACATCCCTTCTAAAGCAGCTTAAATTCTCTAGCTGTTCCATAGTTAGAGCAAGCTCTAATTTATTAGGATCATTTTTGCCAAGGATGCTCTCAAGCAGTCCCCTACATGCTAGAGGTGTATTGTGGAGGCAGCTTAAAAAAGAGGCCTTTTTGTTGACTTCTTCCATGCAGAAGAAGGATTTAGAAATATTCTGCTGTGTTAGACTTTCACATACAAATGGATTGTGGTTGGTCCCATCCGTCTGGATACATGAGGTTGTGATGGAGAATAATTTATTTATACAAGTGTTTTATCCAAAAATGCATCAATCTAAAACTGCAACAAATGAAAATTTAAAAGAATCCTTGAGCTAATGTTTAATTTTTTATTCCAATGATTACTCATAGTTTTGGATAACTTCTATCAATATTTTGTCCATTACATTGAAAAAAGTCAACTGTGCATAATTTTTATTTTGCACAGTTAAAATAAAATTTTCTTGGTGCTCTATGGAATGATTCAGAAAAGAAAACAATAGTTAACTTTCAACCCAACTATGAGGGAACAGTTTTCAAATAGTATGACCAAGTTGATGGAATGAAACTATAAAATTTGCCATAATAGTCCACTTGCTGCCTGGCTTCAAGGTAAAAACCTCTATATTTAATCTAGGCCAGGCTAGTATTTTCCCCATTTCAGATTCAAAAAACACCCAATAACAAATATTTTAACAAACATGGAAAAACAGTTACATTTGATCAGAGTGATTTTTTATAAGACTCATAAGCCACGTATTTGCCTCCTCTTGGTTTCCTTATGTTTTATCCTTTGTAGCTCTATATTTCTTTTTCTATTGATGCCTTTTCTTTCCCCACTTTGGTACCAGCAGCAGTGGGCCTTTTGCCAGACCTGAACTCAACCACTTCCCTGGGAATGTTGTCCAGTTGCTAATTTCACTACCGGAACTGTGTTCCTGCACATCCTGGCCCATTTCCATAAATGCCTCCACTGGAAAAAAGGGTCTGAAGGTTCTGTGGATAATGGTAAACACATGTAGCCAATGCTGGGCTATACTTCCTGAGCCAGAAAGCATTAGTAGGTATTTTAGTTGCTGGCAAGAGAAGATCAGTGAAGAAAACATCATCTAACCCAAGAACTCAGAGAAACCTCATATACCGGTAATTTTCATGCACTGATGAGGATATTTCATTCTTCCTTTTTAAAAAAAGTTGACTAATTTAAAAAGAAGGTCAAAGTATTATGAAATACTAATTTAAAACTTTAAAAATATAGGGGAGAAAGGAGGATGCTTGAATTTGTTTATATTGGAAACTATTTCCATTTTAAGTGGGGCCCTTTGATTCCTTAAGTCTACACAAGACCTTTGGCTCTCCCAAGTACACAAGGGATATAATGAAGATTGTGATATCATTGGTTCATGAACTTCTCCTAACACTAATAATATTAGTCACTTATACTGTCAGTGTCAAGATGATACAAAGGAAAAAGTGGAAAAAATGCAATACGTTCTGAAGAGCAGTTACAATGATTTCTCCATTAATGTGCTTTATTTTCACTTTAGGTGGCTTTCTGTTCTGCCAGAGTCCTTGCCTCTAGGAGGCTGATTAGGCTACCCACAAGAAGGATGATTTAAAACCTAGGTGTACCCTTTAGTCATGGGTATCTGGGGCCAGGCTAGGTTAAATACAAAAAAAAGTCCCCTTTGGAGAGAATCTTATATAAATTGATATCAAGTAAGGGAAATGGATCTTGAGATTTTACAAATTGTTTATTCTTATATAAGTTCTTGATTTTTAGGTAGGTGCATCCCTGAGGGTGGGGACTTGGAAAGTTCTGCCTATCTTTTTCCTCCTTAGTATATGTTTATCATATTATGTTGAGGGTTCATATTTAATAAAATATTTTACCAAAAATGATTTACCACATTGGTTTAGATTCCTGAGATTGTAAAGCTGTACATGGGGCCAGCCTATAACTGGCCAAAGATAGATTTTTTTCTCCTCTTTTCAAAGTTATTAATCTCATAGCCTCAAACTCTCCAGATTATGAAGTTGCACTTGGGCCCAAGGCAATCTTTTCTTCCTTTATTTTCAATGAAGCTTATGAAAACTTTATGCCAATATAATATTCTTTCACTATTTAGTCCTTCTCTTGATGAGGCCCTCTACATGCTTCCATTTACAGATGACATTGTCCTGATTTCATCAAGCCCTAAAGTTTGAGAATTTTTGATTAAATCTATGACCATTTATAAGAGATCAGTCTAACAATCTATGCAAGTAAAACCATATGGAAGAAGAATTTTCATGTTTCAGATTATGACATGCAGTTGGATGGATTGCCCATTGAGTTACTCTATGAGAACATAGTTCTTGAACAGGTGCTTCAACAGACAATGAACTAAAGTCAGATTCGAGGAAGGAAGAAATGATCAGGTTGGAATTGTCTGGAAAACTGCTTAGCATCTTTAAAAGGACTAAGCTCACTGACAGAAAAAAGAAAATGCCATATTTTTAAAGTTAATGCCCTCTTGTTGAAGCCAGAGATGTATAAAAAATAGAATTCCAAAATTTTAAAGAAATTTGTTTTTGAAATGGAATTTGATTTTAAATTCAATTTAGTTTTATTGACAGTTTCAAATTCTCTCCCTCTCCCATCCATCGAGAAGGCAAGAAAAACAAAACTCATTAAAATATGTATAATAATACAAAATAATTGTCTACTTTAGCAGTGCTTTTTGAGCAAGAAAAAGAGGGGGAAATGTTTCACTCTGTACTCTGGATCCATCAGGTCTCCATCTGGAGTTGGATAGCTTGTTTCATTCTGAGTCCTTTGGTGTAGTGGGTCATTATATTGATTAGAGTTACTAAATTTTTTGAAGTTGATTATTCGTACAATATTGCTGTTGTTGTATAACTTGTTCTCTGCATTCTGCTCACTTCATTTTGCATCAATTAATATATGTCTTTGCATGTTTCTCTGAAACCATTCCCTTCACATTTTGCCACACAATAATATTTTATTGTATTCACATACTCTAACTTGTTTAGTTATTTCCAAATTGATGAGCATCCCCATAGTTTCCAATTATTTCATATCACAAAAAGGCTGCTATAAATAGTTTTTGTATACAGGGGTTCCTTCTCCTCTTTCTTTGAAAGCTTAGTGGTATTATTGTATCAAAAGGTATGCACAATTTAATAGTTTTTTAGGTGTGGTTCCAAATTGCTTCCCAGAATGGTTTGACTAATTCACAGATCTATGAACAGTACATTGATGTTTCTTTTCCCCCATATCCTCTTCAACATTTGCCTTTTCCCTTTTTTGCCATCTTAATCTACCAGATGGGTAGAGGTGATACCTCAGAGTTGTATTAATGTTCATTTATTTTACAATTAGTAATTTTGAAATATTTCAAAAACATGACTATTGATAGTTTCCAGAGGAATCAAATCTGTGGGTGACAGTGGATTCTGGTAAGAAATAGGTTGGGTATAACTAGATTGTAGTTTTCCTAGGGATGACTTGCCTACAAGAAATGACATAAAACATAACATTCAGGAAGATAATACTTTTAAAGGATATGCATAAGTCATATAGCAAGAGCAAGGGATCAGACTTGAATAGTAGGAGTTTTGTACTAGTAAATAAAGAATGCAAGAAGACTTGTTAGGAGGGTTATAGTTAAGAAAGTCCTCTACTGGGATTTATGAATGATATAGACAACAATGGTGCAGGATGTGAAGGATTGAAGGGTTTGTGGTCTTTTCTAGTATAACACTCATACTGATGAGGTCATAATGATAGCTAGTATGTATGTGGTACTTTAAGATTTGTGAAGCACTTTATAAATATCATTTGGTTCTCACTACAACTCAGGAAGGCAATACTATTATCTCTATTTTATAAATAATGAGGCCAAGGGAAACAGAGGTCAGTCTACTTGCCCAGAGTCACCCATCTAGTAACTGTCTGAGGTTGGATCTAAACTCAGGGCTTCCTGACTATCCACTGTGCCATTTAGCTGCTTTAGATAATTTATTCAGCAAAAAATGCCATATTAATTTTCTTATAGCTATACATATCTTTTTAATTTTTTTTGCTGAATAGCCTCACTTCATTTTATTTATTCACTTTTTTACCAAATACATGTAATAACAAATTCCTACATAAGTTTTCCTAAGTTATATGATTGAGTATATTACCCTCCCTCCCTTCCCTTCCCATTTCTTTAGTGCTATGATTCAATCTGGGTTATACATGTATTATCATGCAAAACATATTTCCTTATTGTTCATTTTTGTAAAAAAGTAATCTTATAAAACCAAAACACCCAAATATCAACTCAAATAAACAAGTGAAAAATCATATGCTTTTGACTGCATTCCTACTCCAACAATTCTCTGGAGGTGGGTAGCATTCTTTGTCATAAGTCCCTCAAAATTGTCCTGGATCAAAGTATTGCCAATAGTAGCTAAGTCTATCACATTTGGTCATTCCACAATATTGCTGTTATTTTGTTAAATATTTTCCTGGTTCTGCTTATTTCACTTTGTATCAATTCACAAAGGTTTTTGCAGTTCTTTCTGAAATCATCTTGTTCATTCTTTATAGCACAATAGTATTCCATGACCATTATACATCACAATTTGATCAGCCATTCCCCAACTGATGGACATCCTTTTAATCCAATTCTTTTCCACCACAAAAAGATCAGTTATAAATATTTTTGTACAAGTAAGATCTTTACCATTTTTTATAATCTCTTTGGGATAGCAACCTAGTAGTGGTATTACTGAATCAAAGAGTATGCACAGTTTTATAGCTCTTTGGGCATAATCTCAAATTGCCCTTCAGAACAGCTGGATCAATTCATGAAACCACCAGCAATGCATTAGTTTCCCAATTTTGCCACACCCTCCCCAGCATTTATCATTTTCCTTTTCTGTCATATCGATCAAGTGTGAGGTAGTACCTCAGAGTTGGAGGATTTTTTAGAATATTTTTCCAAAGTTACATGATTCATGATCCTTGCCTTCTCTCTCCCCTCCAGGAGCTGACAAGCAGTTCCATTGTGGGTTGGGTGGGAGAGTATTTTAATGGTAGAGACAATACGTATGTAAAGAATATAATAGATGAATGTCAGTTATAAAGGGAAGGTATTAGTAGTTGAGGGATGGGAAAAGGTCTCTTGAAAAAGGTAGGATTTGATCTGATCCTCAAAGGAAGCTAGGGAAACAAATAGAAGTTAAGGGGCAGGGCATTCTAAGCGTGGGGCATAGATAGTAGAAAAACAGAGATGGAAGATGGAATGTCCTATTTACAGAATAGTAAGTCAGTGTGATTGGATCATGAAGTGTGTGGAGGGAAATAAGGTGTAAGAACGTTGGAAAAGTAGGAAGAAGACTGTTATGTAAAGTTTTGAATGACAGGACTTTATATTTGATATGAGAGGTACTAGAGAGTTCATAGTCATCTGAAACTGATAACTGTTGCTTGTGAGAAGCCAAGAATGAACCCTGAACTGGGTTACATTTTTTTTCTAACCATCCTTTCTACATTTTCCCAGGCTGAATTGCTCACATTTATTTGTTTCCATTTTTTTCTTTTTCTTTTTTTTTTAATTTTAAACCCTTAACTTCTGTGTATTGACTTATAGGTGGAAGAGTGGTAAGGGTAGGCAATGGGGGTCAAGTGACTTGCCCAGGGTCACACAGCTGGGAAGTGTCTGAGGCCGGATTTGAACCTAGGACCTCCCGTCTTTAGGCCTGGCTCTCAATCCACTGAGCTACCCAGCTGCCCCCTGTTTCCATTTTTTTAGAAGGTCATAGGAATGATCAAATCACAGCCAATACTCAGTGCTATGAGGATACCAAGGGCAGTACTTCACCCTTGATCATCTCAATGGGATATGGGATATGTATGAGGGAATCATTGAGGTCCAGAAAAGGCCATTCACAAAGTAATTCCTTGCTTCATGATGGAGAAGGAGCAATAGAAATCTATGAGAAAATAATGAAGGTACATTGCATATGTTATTCAATCATTTCAGTTACATCTGACTCTTGACAACTCCATTTGGGGTTTTCTTGGCAAAGATATTGGAGTTGCTTGACATTTCTTTTTCTTGCTCATTTTATAAGAAACTGAGGCAAAAATGGCTAACTGACTTGCCCAGAGTCACAAAGCGAGTATCTAAGCTCAGATTTGAACTCGAGTCTTCCTGACTTCAGGACAAGAGCTCTATTCACTGAGCCACTTATCATACATCATCTTATTTTATTCTCACAATAGTCAAGTTAGCAGCCATCATTATTATTTTTATTTTACTTATAAAGAAATGGACATGCACAGGAGTTTGATTTACCCAAGGTCATTCAGCCTGTAAGGATCTGAGGCAGGATCTCTGAGTATAGGGATGCCAGGTTGTAGTAATCTGCTAGGCCACCTTGCCTCAGTTTTCCTCTCTAAAACATATTCATCCTGAAACACTCGTTACACAGACACACTGAAAATCTGAACAAACTGGGTCAAGTTAAATTAGTGAAGAGCCTGCAATAACATCCAAATAAAATGTATATTGCACACACACTGCCTTGTGGCCATACGTTAGAGGGGGAAATTCTATAAGTATCCACTTATAGAATAATCCAATGTGATTTTGGTAGTTCATCAATCATTTTCACCTAGTGTCAGAGCACCCCCCTTTTTTTATCAGGAGTAGAAGTGACTGAGCTTCTTTTCTTGTTTTGTAGCAGATGGGAAACAAATCTTTCCTTGATGAGATGGCACTTTAGATATTAATCTAATTTCATGTTGTTCACATTGAATATATATCTGTTGGGTAATGACAGCACAAATTCAACAGGGATCAATAAAATAATGTTTAATTTCCTCTTCTTAAAAAAAAGAGACCACTTATATCTGGCTAGAAGGAAAGAGATCCTTTTCTTCACAGCTAAAATTCTTGGAGTAATTTCTTGGTTATATTTAAAATTCTGCTGAATTTTTGTTTCTGTATTCTATATCATAATATTTTGCTCAGAGTCGATGAAAATTAGTAATATCAAGAATTCTGTGTTAGCTACAGACACAGAACAAATTAAGCAAATGCCTTAGATATATTATGGGATAGGAATCACCAAAACCACTATCTTAATGATGAGTAAATTCTGAGGTTATCGAAAGTACCTGTTATTATCATTTATGAGAGAGAAGCTGGGCATAAACTTAATAGCAACTCTCTGAAAGTTATGGCAGCCAGGAGGAGGAATCCAGGATATTCTATATTCAGTGGAGATTAGAGTCATAATAACATAAGAAAAGAAAAGGAAAGAAAGTAAAGGAAAAGTTCAAGGTCAGCTAGGAGGTTCAGTGGATAGAGAGCCAGTTTTAGAGACAGGAGGACTTGGATTCAAATCTGGCCTCAGACACTTCCTAGCTGTGTGATCCTGGACAAGTCACTTAATCCATAGTGCCTGGTCTTTACCATTCTTCTGCCTTGGAACCAATACACAGCTTTGATTCTAAGATAGAAACAAGGGATTATAAGAAGAAAAAGAATGAGTTCACTCAATTTTTATTGTATCCATACCCAGAGGATTCTCCTGGCTTCACAGTCCATTATATTGGCTGAAGAGAAATTGCACAATACCTCAAATATAATAATCAAAATTTCCCATTCCTTCTCCCAAATAGACAAAAAATAAACTCTTTTTAAAAAGGAATATAGCAAGAGCAGTAGAAATAGTACCAGACTTGAAGTCGTAGGACAGGAACTCAAATCTTGGCTCTACATTAAATATCTATATTATCTTGGGCAAACAAAATCACTTCTTTTTGTCTCTGTTTCCTCTTCTGTCTATAATGAGGGAAGAATTAGGGAAGAGGGAAGCACCGTTTGAGATTCTTCCTGTCTCTAGATCTATAAGGCTATGATTAACAAATGGATTAAAAGTATTAATTCATTAAATAATAAAGAATTAACTTATTATTTTTTAACATTTATTAATATTCATTTTTAACATGGTTACATGATTCATGCTCCTCCTTTCCCCTTCACCCCCCCCGCACTCCCCCCACCCATGGCCAATGCACATTTCCACTAGTTTTGTCATGTGTCCTTGATCAAGACCAATTTCCAAATTGTTGATAGTTGCATTGGTGTGGTAGTTTCGAGTCCACACCCTCAATCATGTCCACCCCGACCCATGCGTTCAAGCAGTTGTTTTTCTTATATGTTTCCTTTCCTGCAGTCCTTCCTCTGAATGTGGGTAGCATCTTTACCATAAATCCCTCAGAATTGTCCTGGGTCATTGTATTGCTGCTAGTACAGAAGTCCATTACATTCTATTTTACCACAGTGTATCAGTCTCTGTGTACAATGTTCTTCTGGCTCTGCTCCTTTCACTCTGCATCAATTCCTGGAGGTCTTTCCAGTTCACATGGAATTCCTCCAGTTTATTATTCCTTTCAGCACAATAGTATTCCATCACCAGCATATACTACAATTTGTTCAGCCATCCCCCAATTGAAGGACATAACCTCCTTTTCCAGTTTTTTGCCACCACAAAAAGAGCAGCTATAAATATTTTCATACAAGTCTGTTTATCTATGATCTCTTTGGGGTACAAACCCACCAATGGTATGACTGGATCAAAGGGCAGGCATTCTTTTATAGATCTTTGAGCATAGTTCCAAATTTCCAGCCAGAATGGTTGGATCAGTTCACAACTACACCAGCAATGCATTAAAGCTCCAGTTTTGCCTCATCCCCTCCAGCATTCATTACTCTCCACTTCTTTCATTTTAGCCAATCTGCTAGGTGTGAGGTGATACCTCAGAGTTGTTTTGATTTGCATTTCTCTAATTGTTAGAGATTTAGAACACTTTCTCATGTGCCTATTGATACTTTTGATTTCTTTTTCTGAAAATTGCCTATTCATGTCTCTTGCCCATTTATCAATTGAGCAATGGCTTGATTTTTTATACAATTGGTTTTATATTTGAGTAATTAGACCCCTGTCAGAGTTTTTTGTTATAAAGATTTTTTCCAAATTTGTTATTTCCCTTCTGATTTTGGCTACATTGTTTTTGTTTGTACAAAAGCTTTTTAGTTTGATATAATCAGAATCATTTAATTTACATTTTGTAATTTTCTCTAACTCTTGCTTGGTTTTAAAATCTTTCCTTTCCCAGAGATCTGACAAGTAAACTATTCTATGTTCACTTAACTTATTTATAGTTTCCCTCTTTATATTCAAGTCATTCACCCATTCTGAATTTATCTTGGTGCAGGATGTGAGATGTTGATCTAATCCTAATCTTCCCCATATTGTTTTCCAAATTTCCCAGCAGTTTTTGTCAAATAGTGGATTTTTGTCCCCAAAGTTGGGCTCTTTGGGTTTATCATACACTGTCTTGCTGATGTCATTTACCCCAAGTCTATTCCACTGATCCTCCCTTCTGTCTCTTAGCCAGTACCATATTGTTTTGATAACTGCTGCTTTATAGTATAGCTTAATATCTGGTACTGCTAGGTCCCCTTACTTCACATTTTTTTTCATTATTTCCCTTGATATTCTTGATCTTTTGTTATTCCAGATGAACTTTGTTATAGTTTTTCCTAATTCATTAAAAATTTTTTTGGTAGTTTGATAGGTATGGTGCTAAATAGGTAAATTAATTTTGGTAGAACGGTCATTTTTATTATGTTAGCTCTTCCTACCCATGAACAATCAATGTTTTTCCAATTGTTTAGATCTAGTTTTAATTGTTCGGAAAGTGTTTTGTAGTTGTTTTTGTATAATTCCTGTGTTTGTTTTGGTAGATAGATTCCTAAGTATTTTATATTGTCTAGGGTGATTTTAAATGGTGTTTCTCTTTCTACCTCTTAAGAATTAACTTATTATGAAATAAACTTCTATCCAGCAATTATCCAGCAATTGCTGTGCTATATGCAAGAAATCATTCTAGATTATAAGATATTTAAGACACAGTATCTATCTTCAAGTAGCTTACAATATAATTGGAAGGATAAAACACCAAAATAAATAGCCATGATAAAGGAGAAAACATTAAAAGTGCATAAAGGAAATAGAAACAAGGGTTTTAGAAGTTCAGTATAGGAAGTAGATCATTTACAGCTACGGTGATCAGGGAAGGTTTCATGAAAGAGTATTTGAATTTGTCCTTGAAGGACAAATAGGATTCAAAAATCAGAGTTGATAAGAGGAAGATCTAAGAAGATGAACAACATGTGAAATGTCAGAAAGATATGAAGTAGTCATGTGAAATAAGGCTGGGGGTATTTTGGGACCAGTTATTTAATCTTTGAATTGTAATATGAGTTTGGATTTTCTTTGTTAGATAGAAACTAATGAAGATTTTGGAGCAAAGAAATAAATATTAGAATATGATTTACTTGAGGAGAAGAGACTGAATTATGATTTTTCTTTGTATTTCTGTCCACACCTCACATAGAACTTAAATTATCCAATAACCAAACAGAGTTGTTGTTCCTTTCATCAATGTGTATCACCCTCTAAGTGTGCCTGGTCTTCCAGGGTGATCTTTTTCATATCTTTCCATATGTTTGCCACAGAGGGCACATTCATTTTGTGGGAAGCCTCTTCCTTGCTTTCTTTTGACAAAGTAAGGAACATAGGAGAGAGAGAGAGAGAGCACCTAGCTGCCCTTACTGGAGCAACAGCTCCAAGTGACCTATATTCTGGCATCCTAATAGATTTGGTGAATGACTCACTGTAAGTGATCTTTGAAAGGTCATAGAGAATAGAAGAGATACCACAGATCTGAGGAAGAGAAGGTGCCTTGATTTTCAAATTAGGAAAGAGAATGAGGTCTTCAAACTATAGGCTAGTGAGTTTTATTTTGATTTCTAGCAAAATTCTGAAGATTGTTTATTTTATTTATTCATTTATTTTATTAGAAATAGTTTTTAAATTTTATTTATTTACTTATCTTTATTATCTATTATTATTTATCATTTATTTATTATTTATTAGAAATAGAACATCTAGAAAAGAAAGCAATAACCGGAAAGAGTTAATATACTTTCAGCAAACAAAGGTCATGTTATACAAACTTCATTTTCTTTTTGAGATGATCAGTCAATAGACTAGAGTTTACCCAGATTTTAGGGAAGTATTTGAAAGAGTTTGTTATTCTGCTCACATTGACAAGATGAAGAGATGAAGGAGAGTAGATAATGAGACATTAAATGCAGGTAGATGGATTAGATCCACTGTGGTTCCATGGAGAAGAGCACTGGACCTGGAATCAGGATGACTGGAGTTCAAAACCAGCCTCAGACTCATCAGTGACATCTGTTTCTTTCCAAATGGCAATGCATTTGCCACAGATTCAGATGATTCCATCTGTAGGCTCTTTGACCTCCAAGCTGACCAGGAGGTGATGGTGTATTCCCATGACAACATCATCTGTGGGATCACTTCTGTGCCCTTCTTCAAGAATGGATGGCTCCTCCTGGCTGGATACAACAACTTCAACTGCAATGTCTTGGATGCTCTCAAAGCAGACAGAATGGGTGTTTTGGCAGGGCATGATAATCAAGTCAGCTGCCTAGGGGTGACTAATGATGGCATGGCAGTGGCAGTAGGATCCTGGGATAGTTTCCTCAAGATATGGAACTAAAACCTATAGATAGCAGATGGACTCCACCATGACTAAAAGACCATTCCAACCTTTGAAGATTTACCATAATAGCATATCCAACCCAACCGTACTAGCTCGGACACCCCTACACCTCCCTCTCAGAACTTCAAAAGGGTAAGAGATCTTTTTTTCTTCACCTACTGCTGAAATAAAGAGCACGATTCCCTCTACAAGAAGAATCTTTGTGGTCATAAACAAACAAATAGAGCATTCTTTTGGGACCATTGTCATAGTTTTTCTTTTTTACTTTTTTGTCTTGAATGAATATAAGAAGGAAATATTATAATAAAAATGTTTACTAGAGAAACAAGTCATTTAACTTCTGTATGCCTAGGAGTCAACTAGGTGGCACACTAGTTAGAGTGCTAAGCCTGGAGTCAGAATTACTTGACTTCAAATCTGACTTCAGACACTCTTACTAGCTATGTAACCACAGACAAATGATTTAACCTCTGATTGCCTGACAAAAGAACCCACTGGGTACAATGGAGAAGGAAATGGCAAATGACCACAGTATCCTTGCCAAGAAAACCCCATGGATAGCTATGGTCCATGGGGTCACAAAGAGTCGGACATAACTGAAAAACAACAAGGATTAGGTCAAAAGAATAGGTAATAACAATTAGGTGTCAGTTTAGAAGAGGTCTCCCTATGGAATTAATAGGACTAAGGGGCTGTTTGAATATGGGACAGGGAGGGAAAGGATGGAGTTAAAGATTACACAGAGATCTTAGACTTGGATGATAAGGAGAGTGGTGCTTCCACTGAATGAATGAAAGAGAGAGTGAATGAAGTAATGAAAAAGTATGTAATAAGTACTTACTCAGTACTGAGTAGTATATTAAACTCTGGGCTAATAGAGAAGCATTCCCCTGACCAATATAGTAGCCCTATCAAAAGAGGCAATAGGTTTAGTCTGACAAAATTTGCTTTTGATAAATTCATGGTTTTTCATTGTGATAACTTCCCTTTCCAATCATTCACACACTATCCTAGTCCAAAAATCACACTGGCAAATTGTTACCTTTTTGTTGTTCTTGTCTTTGTTGTTGATCCCTGGAATAGATTCTTTCTGATATTACAGACAAGCAGGCAAAAGGGGATCTAAGATATAAGGGAAAGAGTTAACCTTGGGAAAAAGAAGGATTATTTCTTCCTCGGAGAGAAAGAAATGACTAATTTCAAAAGCATGGAGGAAGGGATTTGAGGAAGATAGCCTCAACCTCATTTGTAAAGTAGGACATTAAATTATCAAGCACAAATGAGAATCACCTCGTTTCTGAGTGAGTGCTAGTCAATCAACAAATAAACATTAAATGTCTACCATTTGTCAAACAGAAGAGATACAAAGATAAAATCAAAACAGAGGATGTGATTAAATACTTTACATTAGATAAACACAAACATAACTCCAGCAATAGATGGTCCTTACATGTATTCTCTCCTTCACTCTTGCCCTTAGCTGAGTATGGTCTTCTACTCTATCTATCTATCTATCTATCTATCTATCTATCTATCTATCTATCTATCATCAATCAATCAACATATATCCAGATATTTACATAGAACCATATATATCTGCATATATATATATATACATGTATATATGGTTTTAGGGTGAGAGTTATAAGGGACCCCAGTTTAATCCACATTCCCTTATTTTACAAATAAGAAAAAGTGAGATTTAGAAAACTTAAATGATTTATTTGAAGCCATACAGATAGTAATTGATGGAGTAGGAAGGCAAACACAAGCCAAAATTCCAAATCCAGTATACCATGCTGCCTCCTGGTTTTAATCTAAAATTAAATTAATACATGCCTCTAATTTTTTGAAGGCAGATTCCCACTCTATTCTTCTAATTCTACATGTGGCATATCTAATAGCAGGTAGTATGATATAATGGAAAACTGCACTGAGGTTATTGGATTTAGAGTCATAGTTTTCTCATCTGTAAAATGACATAGACTACTTGGTCTCTGAGATCTATTTCAGGTTTGGATATGATTCTATGAGTCTGAATTCTGCCATTTACTCTCTGTGAGACCTTGAAAGCCCCTCTGAGTTCTTTTTTCCTCAATATAAAGGCATCATTTCTATATCCCTACCATGTGGCAGTGTTGTGTGGAAAATGCTCTAATCCTGTCATTACACAATTGAAATACAAATAACTGCACATAAATGGAGCAGTTGTCAGCTAATGGGATTTGACTTATTATCTCTGAGTGAAAGCTCTCAAAATCTTTGCCATCAGGGATCAAGTTGTGACAGGTGCTGCCAAGCTGGAAAGTTTAAGAATTGTCCCATCTACCATCTGAGGACCAGTCTAGAAAAGTTAGAGAAATGATTCATCAGTATTGGCTGCCAAGTGATCATTTTTTTGGTTCCAGTTGTTAATGAAGACCATTTACTAAGGCAAAGAGGAGTTATGATATATTTAAGTGAAGAGAGCACCCATACATCCTCATCCTCCATACCATCATCATCATCATCAAGTCCTTTAGTATTTCCAACATACTTCACAGGCATTATCTCAGTTATGCCTTTAAAAAATCCTTCCCTTCTGTCTTAGATTCAATACAAACATTGGTTCCAAGGCAGGAAAGTCTAGGCAATTGGAGTTAAGTAATTTGCCTAAAGTCACAGAGCGTTGAAGTGTCTGAGGTCACATTTAAACCCAGGGTTACCTGTCTTCAGACCTTGTGCTCTATCCATTAAACCACTTAGCTGCCTCTATCTCGTTTAATTTTTACAAAAACCCCATGAAGCAAGCATTAAAATTATTAGTATTTTCATTTTACAGATGAAGAAGCTGAAGGTAAGAGTAGCTTATAGATGTTTTAATATCTATATTATATTACAGAAAAATAAGATATTAAGTCACAAAATGACCTAAGAGGCTTCCAACTTGCTCAGTTTTTTCAAGTGAGGAAAATGAGACCCCAAGAAATGAATTGATTGACTCAGAGAAGATCAAAATCAATAACAAGGTTATATCTCTAGGAAGGAGTAGGATCAAGATCCTTTGAACCCAACTCCTCTGACTCAAAATCTGCCAAGTGTTTAACTACATGGCTCCAATTTGTCCATTCTCTCTCAGCATCTAAGTGCCAGAGATGTTAATCAAACCAAGTCTCTCCTGAATTACTAAATCCAGCATTCTTGCCACTTCTAACATGTTTCCTTAAACTTTTGAAATAATAAATCCTTGAATTATTGAAGGAGGTAATAATGATAACAGATGAGAAAAGTGAAATAATACGGATGACAATATAATAGATGATATTTCATTTACAGTTTAGTTTTCAGAGTACTTTCTAAGTATTATCTCACTTGATTCTCACAACAGTAACTGTGGAATAGAGAGTCAATTGAATTATTTCCATTTTATAGTTAAGGAAATGAAGCCCACAGAATAGCTATGTGAGCATGATCACATAGCTAATAAATGGCAAAACTGGGGATTTAAACCTAAGTTTATTCTTTTCATTGTATCATAGCTAGCTACCTCAACAACCAAAGAGAAATGTTTATATAGCACTTTTTGGCAAACAAATTGACTTTACAAAGCTATTTTGGAGTTGGTACTAAGGACTTCAAAATGTCTCACAATAAGAAAAAAGGCAATATTTAATATTCTAACTTAATTTGATGAATAAATGATTTAATATTTGTGGGAAAATAAAGACAAAAGATTTGCCTGCTCTAAGCCACTTAAAATACCTATTGTCTCTAGTTAATAATGTTAATATTAAATTAAATACTTGCCTGATTCTTAAAGATTATAAAGCTTTTCTCTTTACCACTTTACTACTAGTTCCTCTTTGCCTCTATGAACATTTCTGTGATGAGTGATTAGATATATAGATACTAGATATATAAAGGAATGGATTTTTCTTCCACTAAAAATTCATTTAAGTGATTAATATTTCAGTAACTGTAATTTTGTTTTAAATTTGGTTTAGATTTTCAGGACATCCTGAAAAATGCTGTTTCCTCAAGATATGTAGATGAAAAAAACATAACATCAATAATATATTTTTTGCTTCTAAATTAATTCATTGATTAAGCACTTACTATGTGCCAGGTACTGTGCTATGTGCTGGGGATGTAAATATGATATGGTATGCTTCTCTTGATACAAATATGAAAAGAAAGCTGAAAAGTAAAAGTAGGGGTATCCAGGACAGGGTCATGGTAGAGAAGTAAATAAAGTACAAAATGAGTGCAGTTGGGCAGGAAATTAGGAAATCTGTCCTGGCATCTAATCAAAATTGACATATTATATGTATTTATTTTCAATTCATGCAGTTATTTACCAAAAAGAGACTGTGGTCTTCAGTTCCAACGTGACAACTCTCTGGAAACTTAATGATTTGTATAACCCATATTTCTTTTTAAAGTACTAAGTTTAGAAATGTTGTGCTTTTTGTGTGTTGATTTTTGCAAAGCTGATAGCACTTCATTGGGATCTTTTTGATCCTCCCCCTATGATAGCTCTCATATAGAGGATGTGTGACAAAGTGGATAACATTCTCGATCTGAATATTGCATTCATAACTACCAATGGGAAAGGTTATGAGTTTTGTTTTTGTTTTCATTTCTTTTTTGATCCCCATCCCCTTCAATTGGTAAAGTACAAACATACATTTCCAGCACTTGAGCAGCAATCTTGGACCTCAGAATACTATGACTGGTCTCACTAGATCCTTTCATATTATCAGATAATGAGATAATTTCCTGGAGATGAGTCTATGAATGACTAGTCCTTCTCAAAGGTATAGCAGGTAGAGATAGATGGCAGATAAAGGAAGTTGCCAGGCTGCGGTTCCACAAAGATTGTTTCCTTGATTTGGGTGGACCTGCTGGAAACAGGGCCAGTGGTATCAGTGCTACTGAGATTCCTAGTTCTTTTTTTCTTTTTTCCACAATTGAACACTATAAATAAACTATTGACACGGGCCATATAAGCCTTTTATATTGAAATGATAATATAAAATTGGAAACAAAATTACCATTGTTTGCTATTTTTCATTATTAGGAGAAATTCTAAAGAGTTAAATTGGCTAGACCTCAGATGCATTTATTAAAAATGAAAATCACCAAAGCTATAACTAGGGTAGAAGGACTGAAACTTGGTCTCAGGGCACCAGATTTAGAGGAATTGACAGTCATTTATACTTTTACAGTAGAATAAAAATAGCACTAGTTTGTGAAAAGTTAAAACAAGAAGCCATGAGGTAGTGGAGTGAGTGAGCTTTACCCCCATCATCACATGCAGAGGAGTTCTCAAATTCTCAAAGGCAATCCTTGGGCTGTGTCTTGGGGTACTTATTTTTCCTACTCTACAAACTGAGGCTAGCAACCTCACCCCATAAAAATCTCACTTGCTATAGAAACTGCAACCTCATTAAACCAACAAAACCAACGATCGCCTAGTCTGGAAGACTGCTCTCCAACAGAGTCCACGATGCATGCTGGCAAAAGCCAACAAACTCCAGGCCTACGTCAAATCTTGAACATCAGATGGCCTGAAAAGATCTCCAATACCAGACTCTGGGAAAGAACAATTCAGTATCCCATCAGTCAGGACGCTATGAAAAAAAATATGGAACCCACCAGGGAGGAGAAAAATCAGAAGGCCAAAACAGACCTGGCAAAGATATGCCCAGTTGGTAGAAGTTGCCAAGAAGAGTCCATTGGTGTGAGATGCCCAGTTGGGGGAAGTTGCCCAGAACAGAGTCCGTTGGCGTGAGATGGTTGCGGCCCTATGCTCTTCTGGGAGTCAATAGGAAAAATAATAATAAATAATAACAAACTGAGGATGTTCTTCATGCTACTTGACCTAAGCATGGTTTGTGGTACTTGTTATAGGCACAAAACTGTCTAGTCATAGCTCATATTGTTTTTTGTTCTTTTTTAATTTTTCTTTTGAATATTTTCCCATAGTTACATGTTTCATGTTCTTTCCCTCTCCCCCAAACCTCCTCACCCCCCCCACAAACACACACCCATAACTGACGAACAATTCCACTGGGTTTTACATGTATCATTAAGACTGAATCCCATATTGTTGATATTTGTACTAGAGTTATCATTTGCATCTACATCCCTAATAATATCCCCATCAGCACATGTGTTCGAGTAGTTGTTTTTCTTCTGTGTTTCTCCTCCCACAGTTCTTCCTCTGAATGTGGTTAGTTTTCTTTCTCTTAAGTCCCTCAGCCTTGCTCTGGATCCTTGCATTGCTGCTAGTAGAGAAGTCCGTTATGTTTGATTGTACCACAGTGTATCCGTACAATGTTCTCCTGGATCTGCACCTTTCACTCTGCATCAATTCCTGGAGGTCATTCCAGTTCACATGGAATTCCTTTAGTTCATTATTCCTTTCAGCACAGTAGTATACCATTACCAACAGAAACCACAATTTGTTCAGCCATTCCCCAATTGAAGGAGATTCACTCATGTTCCAAATTTTGCTACCACAAAGAGTGCTATAAATATTTTTGTACAAGTCTTTTTCCTTATTATTGCTTTGGGTACAAACCAAGCAATACTATGACTGTATCAAATGGCAGCTAGTCTTTTAAAGCCCTTTGGGCATAGTTCAAAATTGCCATGCAGATTGGTTGGATGAATTCACAACTCCATCAGCAATGCATTAATGTCCCACTTTTGCATATCCCCTCCAACATTCACTACTTTCCTTTGCCGTCATGTTAGCTAATCTGCTAGGTGTGATGTGGTACCTCAGAATTGTTTCAATTTGCATTTCTCTAATTAAGAGATTTAGAACACTTTTTCATGTGTTTGTTGAAACTTTTGATTTCTTCATTTGAAAATTGCCTCTTCATGTCCCTTGCCCATTTATCAATTGGGGAATGGCTTGATTTTTTTATACAATTGATTTAGCTCCTCATGAATTTGAGTTATTAATAAGAAGTTTGTCTGAGTTTCTTATTATAAAGATTTTTTCCCAATTTTTTGCTTCCCTTCTAATTTTGGTAGCATTGGTTTTGTTTGTACAAAACATTTTTATTTTAATGTAATCAAAATTATTTATTTTATATTTTGTAATTTTTTCTAACTCTTGCTTGGTTTTAAAATCTTTCCTTTCCCAGAGATCTGACAAGTATACTATTCTGTGATCACCTAATTTACTTAGAGTTTCCTTCTTTATATTCAAGTCATTCACCCATTCTGAATTTATCTTGGTATTGGTTATAAGATGTTGATCTAGGCCCAATCTCTCCCATATTGTTTTCCAATTCTCCCAGGAGTTTTTGTCAAATAGTGGGTTTTTGTCCCAAAAGCTGGGTTCTTTAGGTTTATCATAGACTATCTTGAGGTTGCTAACCCCAAGTCTATTCCACTAATCTTCCCTTCTATCTCTTCACCAGTACCATACTGTTTTCATGACTATTGCTTTATAGTACAGTTTAAGATCTAGTACTGCTAGGCCACCTTCCTTCATATTTTTTTTTTCATTATTTCCCTTGATGTTCTTGGACTTTTGTTCTTCCAAATGAACTTAGTTATACTTTTTTCTAATTCAGTAAAAAAGATTTTTGGTAGTTTGATAGGTATAGCACTAAATAAGTAAATTAATTTGGGTAGGATTGTGATTTTTTATTATGTTAGCTCATCCTACCCATAAGTAATCAATGTTTTTCCAATTGTTTTGATCTAGTTTTAATTGTTTGGAAAGTGTTTTGTAGTTGTGTTTTTTATAATTACTGTATTTGTCTTGGCAGATGGATTCCTAAGTATTCTGTATTATGTAGAGTGATTTTAAATGGAATTTCTCTCTCTAATTCTTGCTGCTGTGATGTGTTGAAAATATATAGAAATACTGATGACTTATGTGCATTTATTTTGTATCCTGCAACTTTGCAAAAGTTGTTGATTATTTCCACTAACTTTTTTTAAGCCCTTACCTTCTATCTTGGAGCCAATACAAGATTGTCTTGGCTCCAAGACAGAAAAGTGGTAAGGGCTAGGCAATGGGGGTTAAGTGACTTGCCCAGGGTCACACAGCTGGGAAGTGTCTGAGGCCAGATTTGAACCCAGGACCTCCTGTCTCTAAGCCTGGCTCTCAATCCATTGAGCTACCCAGCTGCCCCTCATTTCCACTAACTTTTTACTTGATTCTCTAGGATTTTTTAAGTAGACCATCATATCATCTGCAAAGAGGGATAGCGTAGTCTCCTCACTTCCTATTTTAATAACTTCACTTTCTTTTTCTTCTCTAATTGCCACTGCTAGTGTTTCTAGTACAATGTTAAGTAATAGAGGTGACAATGGGCATCCTTGTTTCACTCTTGATCTTTTTGGAAAGGCTTCTAATTTATCCCCATTGCAGATGATGTTACTTGATGGTTTTAGATATATACCATTTATTATTTTTAGGAAAGGCCCTTTTATTCCTATACTTTCTAGTGTTTTCAATAGGAATGGGTATTGTATTTTGTCAAAGGCCTTTTCAGCATCTATTGAGATAAGCATGTGATTTTTGTTGTTTAGTTTGTTGATATGGTCAATTATGTGAATGGTTTTCCTAATATTGAACTATCTGTGCATTCCTGGTATAAATCCCACTTGATCAAGATGAATAACCCTCATGATCCCTTGCTGGAGTCTTTTTGCCAATATTCTGTTTAAGATTTTTGCTTCTATGTTCATTAAAGAGATTGGTCTATAATTTTCTTTCTCTGTTTTTGATCTACATGGCTTTGGGATCAGTACCATATTTGTGTCATAGAAGGAGTTTGGTAGAACTCGTTCTTTGCTTAATATATCAAATAGTTTGTATAATATTGGGATTTTTTGTTCCTTCAATGTTTGATAGAATTCACTTGTGAATCCATCTGTCCTGGGGATTTTTCCTTAGGGAGTTCTTTGATGGCTTGTTCAATTTCTTTTTTCTGATATAGGATTAGTTAAATATTCTATTTCTTCTACTGTTAATCTAGGCAATTTATATTTTTGTAAATATTCATCCATATCACTTAGATTACTATATTTATTGCCATATAAATGGGCAAAATAGTTTTTAATGATTGCTTTTATTTCCTTTTCATTAGAGGTGAGGTCTCCCTTTTCACCTTTGATACTGATTATTTGGTTTTCTTCTTTCCTTTTTTCAATTAGATTGACGAGTACTTGTCAATTTTATTTGTTTTTTCGAAATACCAGCTTATAGTCTTATTTATTAATTCAATACTTCTTTTATTTTCAATTTTATTAATTTCTCCTTTAATTTTTATAATCTCTAATTTAGTTTTTAATTGGGGATTTTTAATTTGTTCCCTTTCTAGTTTTTTGATTTGCATGCCCAGTTCATTGAAATTTGCTCTCCCTAATTTGTTAATATATGTACTCAGGGATATAAATTTCTCCTTGAGTACTACTTTAGCTGTATCCCACAGATTTTGGTAGGATGTCTCATCATTGTCATTCTCTTCAATGAAATTATTGTTTCTATGATTTTTGAGAATTATATTATTTAATTTCCAATTAATTTTTAATTTGCTCGTCCATATGCCCTTACTAATTATTTTCATTGCATTATGATCTGAAAAGTTTACATTTATTATTTCTGCTCTTTTGCATTTGTTTGCCATGTTTCTATTCTCTAGTACATGGTCAATCTTTGTACCATGTGCAGATGAAAAGAAGGTGTATTTCTTTTTGTCCCTATTTATTTTTCTCCTCATATCTATTAACTCTAATTTTTCTAGGATTTCATTCACCTCTCTTATCTCTTTCTTATTTATTTTTTGTTTTGATTTATTTAGATCTGTTAGAGGATGATTTAGGTCTCCCACTAATATAGTTTTACTATCTGTTTACTCCTTGAGCTCTGACAGTTTGTCCTTTAGAAATTTGGATGCTATACCATTTGGTGCATGCATATTGAGTACTGTTTTTCCTCATTGTCTATACTGCCTTTTATAAGAATGTAATTACATTCCCTATCTCTTTTAATCAGATCTATTTTTACTTTAGCTTTGTCAGAAATCATGATCGTATCTCCTGCCTGCTTTTTCTTAATTGAAGCCCAATAGATTTTGCCCCAGCCTTTTATTTTTACTCTATGTATGTCTACCTGCTTCATGTGTGTTTCTTGTAGATGGCATATGGTAGGATTTTGGTTTCTAATCCACTCTGCTATTTGCTTCTGTTTTCTGGGTGATTCCATTCCATCCCATTCACTTTCAGTTTACAGTTGCCAATTACCAATGTATATTCCCCAACATTTTAATATCCTCTCTTAGTCCTGCCCCTTCCTCTTATGCTATTTCCTTTTAAATCAGTGGTTTTTCTTAAATCAGTCCCTTTATTCCCTTCCTTAGTTTACTTTCCTTTCCACACCTCCCTCTTTATTCCCCTCTTATTAATTTTTAAGCCTAATGAATTCCCTCCCCCCTTTCTTCCCCTCCCTTTTTGAACTCCCCACCCACTCACACCCTTGGTTTATCCCTTCTGACTTTCTCTGTAAGGTAAGTTAGAATTCGATATCACAATGGATATAGCTACTCTTCCCTCTCAGGATTAATTCCACTGAGAGTAAGGTTTAAGTATTTCTTATTATTGCTCTCTTCTGCTCCTTCATCCCCTCCTCTTCCCATGCCCTCTTTGTGTGGTATAGATTATCCTATTTTTCTTATTCCTTCAAGTTTCTCTTGGTGCCATCTTCTATCCCCCCTTTTTTTTACTAAATCATCCTCAGCCAGTGATGGGCAAACTACAGCCCACGGGACAGATATGGCCCCCTGCAATGTTCTATTCAACCTCTGATATTATTCCTAATCTGATATATACAATGAGTAGGATACAATACAATGAAACCTCAAAAGAGTTGCCTTAGAAACAGACTGACAGATGAGCATTTCCTTTGCTTTGGCCCCCTCTTTAAAAAGTTTGCCAATCGCTGTCTTAGACCATTTAGTACTCCAACCTTTCCCTATGAATAATTCTTCTAATTAATATAAGCGTGAACACAATTTTTAAAAATTTAAATATTTTATTTTTTTAGAAAAATTTTCAATGGTAACATGATTCTTGTTTTTACTTTCCACTTCACCACCACTCTCATATCTAATGCACATTTCGACTAGTTTTAACATGTGTGATCAATCAAGAATTATTTACATATTATTGATACTTGCATTGGTGTGGTTGTTTTGGGTCTACATCCCCAACCATGTCCGCATCAACCCATGTGTTCAAGCAGTTGTTTTTCTTCAGTGTTTCCACTCCTGCAGTTCTTCCTCTGAATATGGGTAGCTTTCTTTTCCATAAGTCCTTCAGAATTGTCCTGGGTCATTGTATTGCTTCCATTACAGAAGTCCATTACATTCAATTTTACCACAGTGTATCAGTATCTGTGTACAATGTTCTTCTGGCTCTGCTCATTTCACTCTGCATCAATTCCTGGAGGTCTTTCCAGTTCACATGGAATTCTTCCAGTTTATTATTTCTTTGAGCACAATAGTATTCCATCACCAGCATATACCACAATTGGTTCAGCCATCCCCCAATTGAAGGACATACCTTCCTTTTCCAGTTTTTTGCCACTACAAAAAGCACAGCTATAAATATTTTTGTACAAGTCTGTTTATCTATGTTCTCCTTGGGGTACAAACCCAACAATGGTATGGCTGGATCAAAAGGCAAGTATTCTTTTATAGCCCTTTGAGCATAGTTCCAAATTGCTATCTAGAATGGTTGGATCAGTTCACAACTCCACCAGCCATTTTTGGGAATTACACATAACTTTTCTTCACATAGGAATACAAATAATTTGATGTTATTGAAGCCCTTAAAGATGCACATTTAAAATTAAGAGTTTTCTTTCTTTCCCCTTGCTTTCTAATTTACTTTTTCATGTTTCTCTTGATTTTTGTAGTTTGGTATCCAACTTTCCATTTAGTTCTGGTCTCTTCTTTACAAAAATGCTTGGAAATCTTCTATCTTGTTGAATGCCCATACTGTCAGTTTTGATGGGTAGGTTATCCTTGGTTGTAGATCCTATTCTCTTGTCTTTCTGAATATTATATTCAAGGCTTGCAGTCTTTTAGGGTGGAGGCTACCAGATCTTGTGTAATCCTTATTGGTGTTCCTTGATATCTGAATTGTCTCTTTCTGGCTTCTTGTAATATTTTTTCCTTAACTTGGAAACTCTTGAATTTGGCTATTATATTCCCAGGGGGTTAACTTTTGAAGGTTTAGTGTAGAGGGTGATCTATGGATCCTTTCAATGTCTATTTTGCCCTCTTGTTGAAGAACACTGGGGCAGTTTTCTTGGATAATTTTTTGTAGTATGGTGTCCAAATTTCTATTAATTTCTGATTTTTCAGGAAAACCAATGATTCTCAAATTGTCTCTTCTAGACCTGTTTTCTTGGTCTGTCATCCTCTCAGTGAGATATTTTTTTTGTTTCCTTCTATTTTGTCATTCTTTTGACTTTGTTTTGTTAGTTCTTGCTGTCTTGCAACATCATTGGCTTCTACTTGCCCAACTCTGGTCTTTAGAGACTGGTTTTCTGCTATAATCTTTTGATTTCCCTTTTTGATTTGGTCTATCTAGTTTTCCTGCTATTTAATTTAAGTCTCAAATTTACTTATCATTTCATTTGACTTTTTGGGCATCTTTCTCCAATTGGGAGTTTCTTTCTTTTAAACTGTTAATTTCCTTTTGAGCTATTTCCCACTTTTCTTGCCAAATCTCTTCCATTTTTCTCATGATCTCAGATTTGAACTCTTCAAGAGCTTGTGACCAATTTTCATTTTTTGGAGAAGATTTGGATGTGTTTACTTGTTTGTCCTCCTCTGCTGTCTGCTCTATTGTCTGGATTTTTTTCTGTGTTAAAGTTATCGAGTGTTAATGTGTTCCTCTTGTTCTTTCTCTTGGTTAGTTCTTGGGCATTGCTTGCCATTATTGTGCTGGTTTTTCCTTCTCAGTCAGAATTCTGGGTGAGGCAGGCAAGCTCTCTGTGTATAGATCTGTGGAGCAGTTTTTGCCTGAGTCACAACCCAGTGCTGCCCCTGTCAGGTTTATTCTTGAGCCCAAGGTCTGTGCTTTTTACGCTCCTGGGGTCTCAAGTCTAGCTGTTCTCAGGGTCAAGTCTCCTGGTGGTCCCCTTGCTTGCTCCTCTGCACAAGGCTCCTTTATGAATCTCAGCTTGATGCTTCCACAGTCTGTCACCACTCTGCTCTAGATCTGCACCCAAGGTCTGTGCTCAAAGTCCACACCCAAAGTATGTGTCCTTTAGCCTCTTGGGGTCTTCAGTCTTGTTGCTTTTAGGAGCAAGCCCCTTGTGGTCCCAGTTAGCTGCCAAGAACTTAGCTGCCAAGAAACTTAGTGAATGCCCAATTCTTGCTCTAACTCTTGTGAGCTGGCTCTGTCACTGGAGGTGGTGGCAAGGTTGATCAGCTCTCATTTTAGTGAGAGCTGTTTCAGCCCCTTATAGAGTGGAAATGCCCAAATCCCATGTACCTTCAATGCTGCACCCTATTGTGGAGTCCCTTCCTTCATTTATCTGGATTTGATTTTTGTGTATTTTTGAGGTATCATGTATGGGTCGATTAGGAGAATTAAGAGCCCTGCTTCCACTCAAATCTAATGTCTTTGCTCAACCTTTGGAAGTCTTGATCTTTTCACAACATTTGACAATATTGACATTCCCCTCCCTACTGTTTCCTCTCTTCTCTGGTTTGTCATAACTCAATCCTTTTTAGTTCCTCTTCTACTTATCTGACCATTTTTCCTATGGTCTTCTTCCTTTACTGAATCTCCATTCATGCCATTCATGCCTACCAAATGTGAACATCTCTCAAGGAATTGTCCTAGGCTGTAGCAGTAGTCTTCATTTTCATCATAGTTGTTGTGGCCCCCTTCCTCCTCCTCTTCCTTCTTCTCTTCCTCCTCCTTCTCTTCCTTCTCTTCTTCCTTCTCCTCCTCCTCCTTTTCTTTCCTCCCCCTCCTTCCTCATCCTTCCTCCTCCTTCTTCCTTCTTCTTTTTCCATTATGTGCTCTCAATGGTGACCTCATTAACTCCCATGAGTTTATTTATCTTCTTAATGTAGATGATTCTCAGATCTATTTATCTCTAGTCTCTCTCTGAACTCTAAAATTTTATCACCAACAGTCTTTTGGACATTTTGAACTTAATGTCCCATAGATATTTCAAATTTAATGTGTCTTTCCCCCAAATTCACCCCTCCCCTGAATTTCCCATTACTGTTAAGAACAATACCATTCTCCCAATTATTCTGGCTGACAACATTGGTATCATCCTCAACTGCCAGCTGACTCACATCATATCCTACTTTCATAGCATCTCTCCTATATATTCCCTTTTCTCTATTCTCATAATCACAAACCTAGTTCAAACTAGTATTGCTTCTCACTTAGATGAATACAATAGCTATATACTCAGTTTCCCTACCTTGTGTCTATACCAATTTCATTCTGAACTCAATGTTATTTTTTCTAAATTGTAGGTTGACCATATTTGCCCTCTTCTGAGTGAGTTCCAGTGGCTCCCCATTACCTCAAGGATCAAATATAAACTCCTTTATCTGGCATTTAGAATACTAAAAACATGTCTTCATACCTTTCTATTTTTTTAAAATACTTAATCTCCTACAAGCTCTCCATTATTTAACAATGCTGGCCTACTTACAGGTCTTCACACATAAAATCCCATCACTTTACACTGTTCCTTGGAACTCACTTCATTCCATACCTAGAATGCTCTATCCATCCTCTTTCAACTTTGTTAGGTCGCTTGGCTTCCTCCAGGAGTAAATTTAAATCCTACCTACTGTAAGAGGTCTTCTCTTGTCCTTCTAGAAGTAACTTTTCTCCTTTCTTAGGATGCCTCCCATCTGCCCATTTTCTGTATATAGGCATGTAAATACATATTTACGTAAGTGCATCTACATAGTTGTTTACATGTCTCCTCCCCCAATGGAACATAATCTCTTTGAGGAAAATAATTATTTTCACTAGTGTTTTTCTTTGATTTATTGCTTTGTATTTACCTTGATTACCTTATCTGTGTTCATACTGTTTCCTCCAATGGATTGTAAGCTCCTTGAAGGCAGAAACTGTTTTTGGATTTGTCTATTTGTCTTTGTATCTATCCCAAGTACCTATCGCAGTGCCTGGCACATGTTTAATCAATGTTTGTTAAACTGATTTGTGCCAGAAGTGCTTTAGAAATCAAATACAAAATAATTCCAAATTAGAGTTTTATACAACTATTGAATAGAATATAGGATGTAGAAAAATATATTTCACATTGCTATTTTATATCAAATAGAATATAAAATATAGAAAGGATGTATTTCACCACCACCAGGAACACCAATCACTAAATGAGAATCACTTATAGGCAGGTAAGTCTAAAAGAACTAGGAATATCAGCACCACTGATACCACTGGCCTTGCTTTCAACAGGTCCCCATGAATCAAGGAAATAACATTTGTGGAGATGAGTCCTGGCAACTTTTTTTATTTGCCATCTGTCTCTGCCTGCTGGTTTGTATTATTAATGCATTAAAGTCCTTTATATTATTAGAGCAATGATATGGTACAGAGAATAGAGTGCTCAGTCTGAAGTTAGGAAGACTCATCTTCAAGAGTTCAAATCTAGCTTTACACACTAGCTGTATGTTCCGGGGCAAGTCATTTAACCTTGCTTGCCTCAGTTTCCCCATATGTAAAATGATCTGGAGAAAGAAATGGTAAACCACTCCAATATCTTTGTCACAAAAATCCCAAATGGGGTCACAAAGAGTCAGACATGACGACTAAACAACAACATTGTTAGGTATCATTCTCCACTAGCACATTTAAATTCCTTTCATTTAAATAGCAAGATCCTGCACTTGTCAATTTTCCATAAACCATTTCTCCAATAGGACAGTTAATGAATATAACAAATGTTAATTATTTTCCCTTTCATAACCATTAGGCAGGATTTCATGGATAGTCATAATTTCTGTAATACCCATGAGCATTGTAGTAGAAAGTAGAGTTGACAAACCCTTTGCACCTGAGAAGGGAGTGATTACCCTCTGAACTACAAATCTCATGATTCCAGTCAGGTCTCAAACCCCTATTATGCTAAAATATGATATCTAAAAGTTCTATATAGGGCTGTTTTATTCTGCAGGGTGCCAGTAAATGAAACTAAAATCAATGAGTGGAAAAAGTAAAAGGGTATAGTAGAGAGAGCACTGGAGTGGAAGTGTGGCTTCCAGGATCCTATAATGGGGTCTGCCATTAATGAGTTCCCAATAGCCAATGTTGATTTAAGCAAATTACTTCACTTCCCTGGACTTCAGAGTCCCTACCTGTGAAATAAGGTGCTAAGATTCATGTCATTTCAAGGTACCTTCCAGCCCTGAATTTCTGTGGTCATGCTCAAGGAGAGTAGATTGATAAATGAAAGACATATATTCCCCATCACTGGGCATTTTCAATGAGAATTTGTACTTGCTGGGGATGATATAGAGGAGACTCATGCATTAAGTAAGGGTTGGACAGAATGAGGCCCCTTCCAGCTCTTGGGATTTCACAATTCTGTGAGTCCCTATTTACTGTTTGGCAAAGCAAAATTTGCCCACAATATTACACATTTAAAATGTGAATCAAATCCAATAGAAATGTGGGAACTGAAATAATTTAAAATATGTTGATGCACCATCTTACTTTATTGTTGTTTATTTATGTAGAAAACGAACTAATGAGCTGGAAAATGTTATAAAACTTGCCTCATTTGGGAGGGTGGAGCATTACCATCATTACCATCTGTGTGAGCTCCAAACTTGCATTTCCTTTTACAACCATTTGGAGACTGTAGGAGGGAAACTGTGGCACAGAGAAAGGAACACTGGCTCTGGAGTCAAAGAATGTCTGTTCAAATCTCGTCTCTGAAATGTACTATTTATATAATCTTGGGCAAGTCATTTAACTTCCTAAGGCATCAGGTTGTGTTGTTTAGTCATTTCAGACTTGTCTGAGTCTTTGTGATTCCACTCAGGGCTTTACTGGCTGAGTTGTTGACTCTTTCCTTCTCTAGCACTTTTTACAGATGAGGAAACTGAGACAAAGAGTTAAATGATTTTCCCAGGATCAGGCCAGATATGAACTCAGGAAGACTTGTCTTCTTGACTTCAGACTGGCTCTCTGTTGACTTCAGCACCTAGATTCCCCAGGCATCACTTTGCTCATCTGTAAAATGAGGGAATTGGCTCCTTCCAGGACTAAGACTAAACTGTGTTCTACTCACCAAAAAAAGAGCCTTATATTTTAAAATGCTGTAACACTGAGTAGTTTGTTTGGGCAGAAGAAATAAAGAAGAGATTCATTAAAACTAAGGCCCTCTGTCTACAAAATATCTGAGGCCATATTTGAACTCTAGAAGATGAGTCTTCCTGGCTCTGGCCCAGGGCTCTTTCCATTGCCCCATCTAGCTGCACTCTTTGTTGTTGTATCACATCTGGATCTTAGTGGGCAGGGGATAGAGAATACTATACTGTACTGTTCTTCTTACCTGCTTATTTATAAGGCAGCAGGCTATTGGCCCTAGCTAGATCATAAACTTAATTGAGGATGAGAAGCATGATAGTATTTTTATGTATATATGTTGGGGAGAGAGGAGCTGGATCTACTACACAGGTATGGAAACACCATCTCTGTGCAGACCACCAGCTCTTCCTTAATTAGAAGGCAAAGAGATTTCTTTGGGGTACTGAGAAAATAAAAGCCCTACAGTCATATAGATAAAATGTGCCAGGGAAAAGGCTTGAACATACAGTCTTCTTTCAGGCCAAGGTATCTCTCATTAGCTCTCACAAAGAACATGTTCTCAATTAATTTCTTGTTAGTGATGATAATAATGATGTTTGCTGTACAAAAGCAAGCACAAGTACAGAAATTAAGGCAGATGGAGGGGATATGCTCCTCTTCAATCAAAAGGAACAAGGGACATACTCCTTTTTGGAAGGGAGGGAGGGAGGAAGGGAGAAAAGAAGGAAGGGAGGGAGGGAGGAAAGAAGCAAAGGAAGGAAGGGTAGAAAGAAGGGAGGGAGGGAGGGAGGGAGGAAGGAAGAAAAGAAGGAAAGAAAAGAAGGAAAGAAAGAAGGAAGGAAGAAAGGAAGGGAGGGAGGGAGGTAGAGAGGGAGGGAAGAAAGAAGGAGAGGAAGAAAGAGAGGAAGGAAGGGAGGGAGGGAAAGAAGGAGGGAGGAGGAAAGGTAGGAAAGAAGGAAGGATGGATGAAAGGGAAGGAAGGAAAGACAACACTGGGAAGTAAGTGTTAATATTATCACCATTTTATGGTTGAGAAAATTGAAACATAAGTTAAATTATTTGCCCAGGTTCACACAGCTAATAAGAATCTGAGATGAGATTTGAACTCAGGTCTTTCTGATTCCATATAAAAGGTGCTATCCATTGAACCACCTAGCTTCCTATATCCAACATAGTGTAAAATAATGAAAGTAAAATAAATAACCTATCAATCAATCAATAAGTATTATTATTTAGCAGGCATAGTATAAATGGGATATAAAAATTTTTTTTAAAAATTGATCTAAATTTGTGATTTCACTGGTATAGTGACTACCCAGTAAGGCCAAATTACCAAAGGAGAATGATACTTTGTGACTTGTCTTAGAAAAATGATTGGGATACTGAGAGGTTACCAAGAGTAACACAGCTAGTATGTGTCAGCTGAAAGACTAGAGCCCAGGTCTTCCTGTCTCCAAGGGCAATTTTACAATCCATACCACTTGACCTCTCTATGGGAAGAGAGAGAGGAAAAATAAGGAAGTCCCAGTATAAGCCAGTAGAAGACAAGAGTTTGTGTCTTTTGAGGATTACTTGAAAGAGGCTTTGGTATAATGTGATAAAGAAAATTCAGCCTACATCACAAGGGCTGGTATCCTTGGTTTTTAAGTTGCCTCATTTATAAAATAAGGATGAAAAATTTGGTCTGAGTCCTAGGAATAATCATTAATAAAAATTGTTGTTAAGCCCTGGGGTATGCAGCTACACAGAATGACAAAATATGTCTGTGCATTCTTAGACCTGCATCTGAAGAAAAGTTTGCCCCAGGAGAAGCTGCCAGCCCTTGGACTCTTGAAGGAGCACGAGTCCTAAAGCCAGCCAGCCAGCTATGCTGGAAGCCAGGACTTCACCTTCTCCACCCAACAATGCTTCCACTGTTTCTTTTGGAAGGAAATCCAACTGGTTTGCCATCAGAACTGAGGCTCTGCCTAGAGCTGTATGTGCAAAGTTTTGCAAGTTAAAAGCAAAGTATAGGATCTAGGCTTTTTGACAGCTTTGTGAAGTGTGAAAAAAAATCATATTTCTCTGGTGTAGTTTTATGAGTTTTTGTCAAGAGCAAGAGGAAAGCTTTGCCTGCAAAAATGGAAAAAGGGTCATGAAAATGACCTCACAACTGGCAACCTGATTTGGGATTCACTGAATTCTGAAATAGCTTTAAAATTTCCACATAGATTCTCAGTTTTCCTGTGAGGATGGAAAGGAGCTCAAATCAGAAGCTTCCCTTCTCCACTCCCTTCACCTCCAACCCTCAAGTTCCATTGCCTCAAGGTGACTCGGGCTGGAGAAAACCCAAGGCCAGGTCTATGAGTCAAAAGCTGATGAAAAGAATAATTTGGTCATGAGTGGCTGGGTCTTTGCAAGAATTCAACCATAAAGCACCAAGTTTGTGTCAAAAGATCATTTGGAAGAATGGTATCAGTGGCACACAGACAAAATGAAAGTATAAATTAATGACTTAGTAGAGGTCCATTGAAAAGAAACCACATTTACAACTCCATAGATGGGGAATAGAGTGGAGTGGAATTGGAGGAATTGTTTTATCATCACACACCTCTCCCATTCCAATATTTCATACCAGGTGTTAGACGAGAAAAGAAAGTTTTCTTTCCATTAGAAAGAAATTCCAGTTGTGTTAGTTGGCAAATGAGAAGAATATTCATACATATATTTTAAATAATCTGTGTAATAATGAAATATATATGCATATATATTGTATCTATGAAGGCACACAAATAATCTTAATCTTCCAAGATATTTATTTTAAAACAAAAACATAGTCATGAAGACCTAAGTTCAAATACTGCCTCAGATGCTCACTATTTGTGATACACTGGGAAGGTAAATTTAATTTCCTGGGTCCCAGTTTCATAATGTATAAAATCAGTAGGTTGGACTTGATGACCTTTAAGTCCATTGCAACTCTCAGTCATCCAATGATTCTATTTCCATTGCAATAACTTTATTCTCTATAAAAATGCCAACAGGTTTCCCTTCTGAGGAACCACGTAGCTGGATAAAATAAATGTTTTCTTTTTCAGTTAATCAAATGAGATAATACATGCAAAGCACTTTTCAAATCTATGTTTTATGAATTAGGAAGCATGAGATGAATGTCATAATGATTATCAATCTTCCAGGGAGCCCTGATGTAGAAATTCCCTTCACGGAAGTAAATAGGAAATTCACCTGTAACTTGTACTCTTAGGGTTGTCTGGGAAACTAAGAAGGTAAGTGACTTGCCTAAGGTTACACAGCTAGTATGTGGCAGAGGCAGGACTTGAAGCCAGGTCTCCAAGGTTGGCTGAACTGCTGTTCATCATCATCATCATCACCATCATCATCATTTTTGTAAGACAGCCCCACCTTAAAGGTTGAACTCAAAGCAATTAGTTCCTAATCTACAGTGATATCTAGATATCTATGTTTCTACTGATAGGGGAGTGAGGAGTGAATCTATGATTTAATTGGTATTGGAAATGCCTGGGTCCTGAAATTCTCTCTTCTGTTGCAAGTTGGCAGTTTCTCTGCAACTTTTAGTCTTAGAGAATTGTCTGTAGTACTATGAGGTTCAGCGACTTGCCCAGGGACACAGAGACAGTATGTGTCAAAGGAACCAAGGTTTTTCTGACTCAGAGACCAGTTTTCTGTCCACTAATCCACGTTGCCAATAATATTATCATTTAGTAAATTCAAGGCAGTCAGAAACATCTCCACTGACAGAAACCACTGTCCAAATTTTATGTTATTTGCTTAGTCACACCAATATTGGACCAGATTCAATTTTAATGCCCAAGTCAGTGCTCTATCCATTTAAATACCCTGCCAAATCAAATCCAAATCAAATCAAGTGAACAGTATTTATAAGGGCATACTGTATGCAATACACCAAGACACTGAACTGGTAGAAAATTTTCCTATTTATATTGGGAATTGACCTCCCAAAGCTCCTCCCCCTTAAACTGAGAAGAAACTTAAGTAAACTTCTCCTAGCTCACAACAGCCAGTTTGAAAACCCCATAGATTCTCCTTCTTAGGGCTTACCTGTAACTCTTTATTTAGTCTGCCATGGAACCAAAATTTTAGGCAAAACCCAGCTCAGTCAATCCCAACACCCAGACACCAAATTCTGGAACTGTGGTTAACTGCTGGCTCAACAGGAAGAGGTGGGGCTCAAGGGCTGTTGGCAGTTAAAATAGCATTTTGCTGTTGAATAGTTCAACTCAACATTTGAAGTTTACGCAATTATGTTTTCCTCTAAGAATTTAATTGGCATGGTTTATGACCTCTAACACTAAGCCCCAAAGGGCTGATTTCACAAGCTGGGTCATTACTTAGCCCCCAACCCACATCAGCAGGAATCTTAGACATGCCACTTCATTTTCCACCAGAGATTCTCCACATCCCTCACACAACCCTGAGGGTCCCTCATGTTTATACAGTTTAGTCGCTACCTCCAACATTGCTGCCTTTAATGTCCCAAACTAAAGACATTCACCACTATCCTAAAAGCTCAAGGAAACTGAAAGGAACTTATTTGGGGGCTAATTAAAATAGTATGGCCAAACGCCTGCCTTTGAATCAACTGGATGAATCCTTGAGAAGTGAGGTGAGATCCCTCCTTTTTGAACATTTCCTGTTTTTTCCTCTCTCATCAGGATGGTGTGAGGTAGAGAGAGAGGGAGGCAAGAAGAAGAGATCGAAAAAGAAAGTGTTTCAGAAAGGGCTCTCTTAACAGAAGCTCCACTAAGAAAGTTCCTTGAAAATAAAATTTACATTACAATTGTAATCTGCTTTTGTTGTTGGGCTGCTTTCTACCCTGGCTCCAGTATGTAAATATAATATTCCTGAAGACAGCACTAGAGTAAACTAAGAAATAATCAAGTTAAGATGGTAGAGCCTAGAGAGTTGGAATATAATCCTTTGGGGGAAAGATATTGTTTCCAATAAAGAATGAAAGAACTTTAGGACTGGGTGGGACAGAGGTTGTCAACTCAGAAGGATGTTGGTCACTATAATAGTTCATACTTATATAAATGCGCATTTAAGTTACAAAGTATTTTGCAAAACATTCCTATGGAACATAGATAGGTCAGTATAGGAGAAAGACCATCAGCTTTTAAGTCAGAGGACCTGAATTTGAATCTCGTCTCTTCTATTTACTACTTGTGTGACTCTGAGCAAGTCATTTATCATTTTGAGCCTCAGTTTCCTTATCTTTTAAATGCAGAGGTGGGATTTGATGATTTCTAAGATATCTCTCAAGTTTAAAAGCCTCCCTGTGATTTCACTTGATTGTTGAATCCTCCTTAAAAGGGAGAGGTTGCTTTGGCATAGAATGGTTAAGAATCAACATTGTTAAGAATTTCCCCACAGCTACTATTGGGGATGTAGACACTAAACGATAACTCTAGTCCAACTATCAATTATATGGAATTAGGTCTTAATCAATGATACATGTAAAACCCAGTGGAATTGTACATTGGCTAAGGGGGGTTCGGGGGTTTGGGGAAAGGGAAAGAACATGAAACATGTAACTATGGGAAAATACTCAAAATAAAAATAAAAATATAATTTAAAAAAAAGAATTTCCCCTCAGGGCAGCACCCTAATCTGAGATAATAATGGATCCAGTACAAAACCAATATAATCAAGAGAGAGGTAGTTCAAATACTATGTTTATAATGCAGAGAAGTTGAGAGGTCTAAAACTGAGATTTCCTGACCCCATTGCCCCATGTGCCTTTTCCATTAGCCAGGTATAAGCTGGAATGAGGAAAAGGCAGAAATGATCTGCACTTAATGACTTCTGAATGGCAACATTATCTGACCAGCGCTGACAGAGTCTAATATCCGTGCCTCCCTCCTAAAAGGCTCCCCCCAGCTTTCCCAGTCAAGCCAGGGCAGAGCTTGATAGAAAATGACCATGCTAGATTTTGAGGAGACCTCAAACCCCTGTCCTAAGAATTTTTGTGTTTTGAATGTAATTGATCTCATCCAAAACCAAACAAACTGTGGAAGAGAAACCCCTTAGTTTGGCATGTTTGTAGCAAAGACAACACAGTCTATTAAAAAAAAGTCAGAAGGGAAATTCCTGTGCTCTTCATTGACAAAATATCTAGACCTCCAAATTTCTGGAAGGTAGGGAAAGGGCTAAGACATATATGGCCCCAACAGCAGAGAGAAGCATCCATTAGACCCAGGGTGAACAGCTTTTACCAGCAGAGGGAGCTGAGCTCATTCTACCTGGGTAGGGTTTGGCTAGGTGGAGAGTAATAATACAGGCCAACTATCATCACAGAATCACAGAGATTTCAGCATTAGAGGAGATTTTGGTGGCCTGAAATCAGTCCAAAAAGGACCAAAAAGAATTCCCTCTATAATGGAGAATTTAATTTTGGTGCCATGGACCCCAATGGCAGTCTGCTTAAATGTATAGGCCTCCTCTCAGAATAGTATTTCTAAATGCATATGTAATTTGGTTTTAAGGTATGCCTAGACTACCAAAAAAGGCATATTCCATGTGGGGGGGGGTGCTACTCTAAGGTAATCTAGGAATACACCAAACCCCATTACACATGATATAAAATACAATGAATTACAAAGAAATCAATTATATAGAAATGCCATTATCAAAAAATATTTATAAAAGCATTTTCACAGACCCAAGGTTAAGAAACTTAGCTTTATAACAAGCCCAGCAAGTGGTTATCCATATTTCTCTTCGAGGCCTCCAATAAGGAGGTGACAGTTCTATCTTTGGCAGAAAATCAAAATATTTATCTAATGTCAGCTAATAATATTTGCCTATTTGCTATTATCAATAGGTTTTCTGCTTGATTTCTTAGAGCCAATATAATCATGAGTAGGAGAATCCTCCAGTCTAACACCACATTTCTAGGAGACTTTTCCAGTGAAGAGGACTCTAATATTCCTATCAAGTCTACCAAAGTAACATAATTCTTCATGCTATGGGAATAATGATACCTAATAAAAGAGCTTTGGAAATAAAAAATGTAATATTTCTCCCTAGGTAACTTTTCAGAAACTTGTGCTAAGTGAAATATAAGTAAAGCTTTTGATTCCATTCATTTGAATTCAATTTAATTAACCCAACATTTATTAAAAGCATTTATTAAGTGGGGCTCCAAAGACAAAAAATGAAACAGCCCCTGGTCACCACAAACTTATTTTCTGTTGCTTTCTTGTTTTTACTTATTCGTGTAGAATAGAATTTCCTCAGGGGCAAGAACTGTTTTTTTTTTCTCTTCTTATCCTTGGTATAGGATTCTGCCTGAAATAGATGGTTCATGAACATTTTCTCAGTTGCTGTTTGTTGCTTGGTTGTGTCTGACTTTTTCTGATACCGTCTTGGATTTTCTCGGCAAAGCTACTGGAACGGTTTGCTATTTCCTTCTCCAGTTTATTTTACAGTTGAGGAAATAGAGGCAGGTCACACAGCTAGTAAGTATCTGAGGCCACATTTGAATTCAGGAAGAAGAGTCTTAACTCTAGGTCTGGCAGTCTATCCACTATACTACCTAGCTGCTCCTGAAAAATGGCTTAGAGGTCCCCATTCTATTGAACTTCCATCTAATGATATTAAAACTGATACATTTAGAACTAAACCTTAAGTGCCACTGCTTCTCATATTGTCTAAGTTATTCTTCCTATCTTCCCAGGACTCCTCCCATTGTTAGATGCTACTCTATCTAATCGACTTGATATCCCGATTAACACAAAGCATCTTTTCTGGTCAACACCATCTCCATATGGTAGCCTACAGCCCATGCTTGTTCCTACTGTCCTCTCTGCCAACCCTTTGTCTTTCTTGAGCTTCTTCCCTTCTTAGGCATGGGCTGCCTACTGTTGCTCATCCAAAGCCTAATCAATCTTTGAAGTCCAACTCAAATACCACCTCTTCCAGAATATCTTTTGGATTTCTCCAGAGGAAATTAATCTCTAAAATCTTATCTTATCTGTGAGTACTCTAAGGTTTGCAAAGCATTTTGCATGCATTGCGGCATTTGAACCTTAAAATAGTCATGTGAAGTAGGTGTTTACAGTGTCTGTCTCCTCATCAAACACTTAAATATATATGGTGGTTCATTGCTTTCTAATTGTTTCACAAGTCTCAGTTTTGTCTTTCCAATTTTGTTGGAAGATTCTTAAGGGCAGACTCTATATTTAAATTCATCTGTGTACTCCAAACATCCACCAGTCTAATAGATAGTAGCCAATTAGGTTAGAATTTTGGAAGTTGAGGTTAGGAAGAATTGAGTTAAAATCCAGCCTCAGACACTTTCTAGGTATGTAACCCTGAACAAGTTACCTAACTTGTGTCTCTCTCCATTTAGTTCTTCATCTATAAAATGGGGATGATAATAGCACCTACCTCCCAGAGTTGATAGGCTAAAGTAAAATAATACACTTAAAGCAATTTGAAAAATTTAATGCATTATACAAATGCTATTATAGTATTATTAATTTCTGCACCTATCAAATGAAGATAATACTTGCCCTGCCCTTATAGAAAATATAAGCGAAAATATATTGTAACCATGAAACACTATGTAAGAATGACCTAGAATTTGCCTAGTTATTCAGTAAATACTTAACGATTGATAAACTGGTTGAGGTAAGTATATTTAACAAAAGTTAGAAGATGGAGTGGGGACGACCCTTTCTTTTTTTTCTGTTTGACTCATTGTCCATTTGTAGTTCCTGTCCCAGATATATACACTGCTGGAATCAATCAGTTGACAAGCTTTCCATCCGCATTCTACTGTCTGGATAAGAGGCATCTTTCAATTGTTTAGTTTTTTCCTGGTATGATATGATGAGCACATATGATGATATGATGAGCACAGGTCAGAGGATATGGGGTCAATCCCATCTCTAACCTTTATATCGTTTATGTACCTAGCTATATTAATGTTGCTTCTCCCACTAGAATGTGATGTTCCTTGAAGGCATGGAGTCTTTTGTGGCTTTTTTGCCCCTCTTTTCATCTCTGGTACTTAGCCCCATGCTTAGCACATAGTAAGTGCTTAATAGTTTCTTGGTGATTGCCTGACTCACTTTCAGTTCTCTGTACCTCAGTTTCCTCAGCTATAAAGTGAAGAGGTTGGATCAGAGAGCTTCCAAGATTCTTTAATAGTTCTGAATCTGCTCTCTGCTCTAATGGTTAAAATTGACATTTTCCCTGTGGAAGTATTCAGGCAGAAGAATTCTTTACTGTCAGACTCCAGGCTACATGGGATGGGGGGAAGGGAGAGGGATATAGTATTTATTGTTTCATTATGAGGACACAAGAGAATTTTTTCAAGCTAACATAACACCCCCTCAAAAAGTGAGATGACAATTCCATCCAGTCCTTGGAGTACAAACTGAATAGGAATTCTTGTGGGCTGCAGGCTCTGTATTTTCATTGTTTATTTTGGTCTTTGGGGACAGTCTTGGCTTTAGAGAGAGATTGGGATTTTTTCCCCTCTTTCTTTGTTCTTCTTTTGATCCGGTTGTCTGGTGATCTCGTTTACATAATTATTATGGATTTCTCAGAGAGAAAATATATTCTTCTTCATCCTATAGTGGCACTAAATTTTCATCTGAATTGATGCTTAGATTTCATTGTCAACCCCAGTCTTTTTAGTCTACTGACAAGAGGGAGACCAATAATACATACATCCTCTCCTCTCCCCAGTCAATCGAGGACTTGGTCATTTTTATTTTCTTCTTTTTATTATATTAAGTATCACATACATGCTCTCTCTATGTATGTATATGAGGTCATATAAATATATGAATATGCATGAGAAGAGTATGAAGTAGTGAATCGAGAAATGGCTTAGCAGTCAGGAAGCCTTGAATTCAATTCCTGCTTCTGATATTCTGACTGTGTGAGCCTGAACAAAGCATTCACCCTTTCAGCATCCTAGATAATTTTCTGTAGAACATTTATTCATCTTTACTAGCAGAAAGAGTTCCCTCCAAGAGTAAATATCAGAAATTGAATTCCTCACCCCCAACAAGAAATTATGTTCCTATGCTTGCTTATGTACATTTGTACAAATAACCCAGAGTTGTTTGCTTGTTTGTTTGTTTGTTTTTAAAAGAAATTCCTTTTCCATTCTGGAAAATAATTTCTCAACTCTCCATTCATTTCCCAAATAGAACCACTTTCTTTTTGATAAAATCTCCCTTTCAAAGAATGTGACTCTGCAAAAAACTCAAAGGTAGCACCTCTATGGGATCAATTCTGAAGGGACTGCCTTTTGTTTCAAGCAAGAAGCCTTCCTCAAATATTCACAATTGAATCTTCTGTCCAACCTCTCTCTTTCCCATTTCTCACTCTCCCAAGTAATTCCAAAAGCAAATCTGATTTGAGCAAAGAAAAAGAGAAAATGTTTTGTTTCTGTTTTTCTCTAGTACTGCAATTTTGCTCTTCGTCTTAGAAAGCAGAATAGCCCCAGTGTTTTTGAAGAGATTAAAGTCTGGGGGTCTAGCTCAAGGTGATCAAGGTGTCTAAATGTGATTAAGGTTCTGGCCTTATGACATGCAGAATAACCTATGTAATTATCTTTCCTTCAGTGCTGCAGGAAAAAAAAAAAGTCTGAGAGACCGTAATACATGCTAACTTAATCTTAGCCACAGAGAAATGTGTTTCTAATTTTCGAATTCGGCAATTTTTCAATAAAAGTTGTTGCACTTTGTCTGATCTATTCTCAAAATACGGAAGTGCTTGAAGCATGACCACCTGCAATAACAGATTACTGTTCTCTAAAATATTGCTGTACACCTACAATGTGGAGGCGTAAAGCTCCGCTAAAAAAGAGCTTTGTTGTTTTTCCTAAAAGAAAGAAGCGATCCCGAAGTAAAGCTGGTTTTCAGCAGCCTCTCTGCTCCCAAATGTAACTGGCATCAAAGCCTAATGAAAACCTGTTTGCGGACACTGGATCTGATCCAAGGTACACTATTGGCATATTCAAGACCCCTTGGGACATGACTCATATAAAAAACACAAGGCTGTCATCAGATGGCTGGTGGCTCAAATAAATCAAATTTACTTTGAAAATTGAGGCATACCAAAATTTTATTAGGTGAAACTTTGGCATTTCTTATAGCCAACTTGCACATATATATTTTTATTACTTACAGCAGTTAAAAGGTATGCTACCAATCATATGCAAAGCAAGAAAAGATTGCAGAGTCCTTTTTTTTTTTTTTTACTGGGTGGCAGGAAAACTGCTCTACTTGCCCTCTACCCCCATTTTAAAGAGGAACCTCCAAAAAATTTGTGAGGAGTAGAAGGCAGTGAAAAATAGACTCTAGTGTTTGTTTAATTCACAAGTGTGGCAGGGGCAAATTTCATTTTGCATACTCCATTTATCGGCCCCCTGATTGGTAATACTTGTACCCCAACGTGATTTCTTGCTCACTAAAACTATCAACTAAGCCACACTTCATGTGATGATGACAGATAGTGTTTATAATATGCGTTTATGAGAAACAGACATGACCATATTAAAGTCCTTGATGATCTAAAATGGATTACACTTTAAGCTTCAAAGGTCTACTACTTCTTAATATGCTAAGGTCTACATTGAGTTAGCGTGAAACTCTGGAAAAGCAAATGTTCAGGCATCTCTTTCCTTTAGTGGGATATTAGCAGGTTCTTTACTTTGTAGGATCATGGACTGAGAGTTGGGATAGCCTTCAGTGGCCATTGGATCCAACCTGCTCCTTTTTTATGTATGAAGAAAGCAAGGTCTAGGGAGGTTAAAGGATTTTTCCAAGGTAGTGAGGATGAGGAGTCGGATTTAACTTTAAGCCTTCTGATTCTGCTCAATATGTATAGGTTGTTGCTTTCAAGTGGAGTGTAGCACCAGGGAAATTTTCATATAAGTAGGCACCAGAAACAGATTTCTTGATAAAGGAAAAGATGACTGGCTCTAGAATCAAAGGACCTGCATTCAACTCCCCTTTATGGTCCTTAATTACTGAGATGTGACTTTGGCCAAGTTACTTAATCATGTTTGGCCTCGGTTTCCTCATCTGTAAAATGAGTGGTTTGGACTAAAAGACCCCTGAACTTGCCTTCTGCCTTGATATCTATGATCTTATGATCTCATGATATTTGCGAGAAGTAAGGTTCCTGTAAGACCATTTGTATCCCATGTTGAATGTTGTAATTTTATCTAAGATAAATATAAAAAAGAAATATTGTGTGACTTCACAGGATAGATGAGGAAATTATTAAACACACAAATTATAGTACACACATGCAATATATATATGTACATATATATATATTCAGAATTGAATATTTGAAGATTAACTTGAGCAACTTTTAACATTTTCCCTTTTAGGATTAATTGCAATCATTAGTTTTCCCAGTATTCCGAATGTGATAGTCTGTTATTTGGAAGAAATACGGATTGTCTAATTTTTCTGTATATCTGTCTAACTCCTTGAAAAATCCTTGCATTGTCTTAGAATTAATACTAGATTTTGGCACAGAAGAGCGGTAAGGGCTAGACAACTGTTGTTCTAATTTGCCCAGGATCACACAGCTAGGAAATGTCTGAGGTCAGATTTGAACCCAGGACCTCCCATCTCCAGGTCTGGCTCTCTATCCACTGAACCACCTATCTACCCCTCTGGCAATTTATTTAGATATATACTGGGGTTATTCCTAGATATAGCCCAGTGATTCCCAAAGTGGGTGCCACTGCCCCCTGGTGGGTGCTGTAGCGATCCAGGAGAGTGGTGATGGCCACAGGTGCATTTGGGGGTGGTGAATAACTGTAAGGGGGCAGTGACAGTATGTGACAGGGGGAGCTAAGTAATATGTTTTCTGGAAAGGGGATGGTAGGCCAAAAAAGTTTGGGAATCACTGATATAGCCAAAACCGGTCCAACCATTTTCATTGAATTAAGGGGCTAGGTCAAACAAGTCATTAGTTAATTCAATCAATTAATTATTTTTCCTGATACTGGAACTGAATTGACCAATGAATTCAATCAAAATGGTTTCATGTTTGTGGCATGGAGATCCAGGGGAAAAACTGTATCATAGGATCTCCAAATATTTTGAAGAGCTTTCATTTTGTAAGAGGAGAGAAGTTATCTTTTATGATACAGATTACAATCTTTCTGGTAATTAATTATAGTGTCAAGAATGGGAATAGAGAAAAGTGAAGTCACAGTAGGGATAAATGGTCTGAAAATGTATTGGAAGGGATAGATAGATAGATAGATAGATAGATAGATAGATAGATAGATAGATGTCCGAATAGCTTCTTCCATTTCTAAACTATCAAACAGACCCGACTCACTTCTTTCCATATAGATTAAGCATTTACTGCACGCTACAACATTATCTTTAATTCTTTTTAAATTTAACACTTTCTTGGGTATTTATGTAAAGTAAAGACACTAAGGTTGAGGTGACTTGTCTAAGACCACATAATTATTCTTTCACTTGCTGAGTGATTACCACAGAATACACAGGTACAAGTATACATATAAAATACAGCTATGCTTCTTTGCCCCTGCTCAAAAATGTCAAGGGGTTCCCTATTGATTAGAGCAGTAGCATCACAACTTTTTTGATCACACACTTGTGTTAGCAAAACTTTTTTAGCATATATCCCAATATTGTACTTTTATTTATTTATAAATACATTATATAAACTGGATATAATGATTATAAATCATATTATATTTATTATTGTTTATAAGTCAAATTATATTCTACTTTATATCATAAAATAGTATAAATTATAAAGTATAAAAATTATATAGTTATATAAAATTATATAAAATATATAAACAAGAAATTGAATAAGACTGAAATAAAGGCCAAACAATAACTTTTAAATTTTATTAACCACACAAAAAAACATTTATTCTTTAAAATAATTAATAATGATATTTTCAGTGAGAACAATGTGATTGAATAT
>NC_058133.1:327835007-327842491 GCF_016433145.1 Gracilinanus agilis
TATTATATTATATTATATTATATTATATTATATTATAATTATATTAGTAACCCTCTTTTTGAGGGCAACTAAGTGATAAAGTGCTAGGTCTGGAGTCAAGAAGACCTGAGTTCACATTTGGCTTTGGACACTTATTAGGCAGCAAGTCATTTAACCCTGTTTGCCTCAATTTTCTAGTCTGTAAAATGAACTGGAGAGGGAAATGGCAAACTATAATATCTTTGCCAAGAAAATCCAAGTGGGGTCACAAAGACTTTGAAAAGACTGAACAATTCTATTAGGAATTCCATGCTGATAGTTAACCAAATCTGGTATCATTAACAGTCAACAGAATCAAATAAACCCAGCTTTTCACTGATTTTAAGTTATTCCAATTGTAATTTCTCCCCCCAGCTACCCATTGCTCCAATCTTTTCAGTGTCTTCAGAGGTTTTATTTATTAAAGGACAAGACATAGGATATAAATATAGTGGGGCGATGATCTCTCTTGACTAAAGTAGAATACTGGCAAAATCATTCTATTTCACATTCAATGTCTTGGTACCAGTTTAATCTATGGGTTCCTATTGTGGTACAGGTAACCTGATATGCCATACTCTGTGTGGGTTTGTTCATAGCTTTTTAAAAAAAACCCTTATCTTCTGGCTTTTTAAAAATTCATACCTTTTGTCTTAGAAATATCAGTTCCAAGGCAAAAGAGAAGGAAGAGCTAGGCAACTGGGGTTAAGTGACTTGCTGAGGGTCACACAGCTAGGAAGTTTCTGAGGCCAGATTTCAACCAGTTCCTCCCATTCCCAGACATGGCACTCTATCCACTGTGCTACCAAGCTGCCTCTTGTTCATAGCTTTTTTTTTAACTAGCTTTTAGAATTAGAGAGTTGAAGAAAAAAAATTATTTTTAATTAAAAAATAGAACTAGAGATTTGACTGAGAAACAGAGAGGTTAAATCATTTGCTCATGCTTATACAGCTAAGTATTTGAGGTAGGATTTGAATACCAACCCTCTAGACTCCAGTTTCAGCATTTTATCCACAATGATACACTATTTCTCAACCTCCTTAATATTCCACAAATGAGCATGTCTGTTAAATCAGCATTCCCATTAGATGCCACATCTCTATGATTAATGAAAACACAGTGCATTGTTTGAAGCAATTCCAGGGTTCATTCATCAACTTGTTCTACTGGTTAAACTTCCCAAGAAGTTGGAAGTGTTAGTCTTTACTTTTGTCCAATTTTGATTTTTTCAGACTCAGTAGCTTGTTTAAACAGTTTAGGTTCGAACTACTGTAATTGCATGAATGGCCCTCTTCTAATTCTTTTCCTTCTCATTTGTTATTTACTTTTGACATTTTTCCTAACCAGTTGATGGTGTTGACTGAATTCTGCAAACAACTAATTTGGAAAAAAACTTTTAATTTGTAATCAGTCAGTCAACAAGTATTTATTAAGTGATTGTTATGTTATGTTCCAAGCATTATGATATATTCTGGGGTTTAAAATAAAGGCAAAATTCAGACCTTATCATCAAGGAACATAGGAACATAATTCTAAAGGAGTTCTAGTCATTTCCTTTCAAGAGAGAGTCATTTCTGAGTCCTTGTAACTTATCTTGGGGGAAAAAAGCATCCAGGGTGTGTGGGTACAAGGTTTCTGGGTCATTTTAAATCTTTGACTCCCATCATTTCTTTAGCCTGAATCATATTGTCTAACATACTTTGGGCCATACTCTTTTATGTTCAGTTTTGCATTGAAATCACAAGGCATCACCATTTAAATTTAGGGAACTCAATTATTCACAGATTTTTTTCTACTCCCTTATCGTCTCCAATTGGATAGAGTAAAGTGGAAGCTCTTCAGAACTAGAAATAGATTAGACTTTATAAGATAGGTAATAGGGAGCTACTAATATAAGGGGTTTTGTTTTATCTTTTGAAACTCTTATCTTCTGTCTTAGAATCCATACAAGTATCCATTCCAAGGCAGAAGAGTGATAAAGGATAGGTAACTGGGGATTAAGTGACTTGCCCAGGATCACACAGCTAAGAAGCATCTGAGATCAGATTTGAATCCAGGCCTCCTGATTCCAGGCCTGGTACTTTATCCACTAAACCACCTTGCTGCCCTTACAATAAGTTTTTAGCAGAGAAATGACAAGATGAATCCAGATGAACATTGCACAAGGTACAGTTATAGTCACAGTAGCTTATTGCCTCATGGTCATTATTAGCCCTGTCAAATAAAATGAACAAAAGACCCACAAAATGATCTAGCTAATTTTTGCACTATGTAAATAAACAGATCTCTATGACACTCTAAAAGATCATAATGGGAAGAACAGATGTGCCTAACAAAATACAAGCAAGGCAAAATTTCCACTGGTGGAGATGCAATTTTAAAGAGCATCTCTATATCATTTCACCATACTTGTACTGAACTCTTTTTCCAAATATGTGTTTTCTTCTCCTATTAGAATGTAAGCTGCTTGAGGAGGAGAGACTATCTTCCTTTCCATCTTTACATGCCCAGCTTGTACAGTGGCTGACACATGGTATGCAACTAATAAGTACTTTTTTCATACATTCATTCATTTATTCATTCCTTCATTCATTCCATTCATTTTTAGTGTTTATGAAATATCTGAAAAGAATGGGAAAATGCACAGTACTGTTATTTTTTTAAAAAGATGACTAAGAAGACATCAAAAACTACCGACATAAGCCTTCTATGAAGCATGTCTGTTTTCTTATCTTTATAAAATCTTTATGAAATTGGACTCTGTATGAATTGGGGATATATTTAATGTTAAGTAAGAAAAGAGAACACACAAAGTAAATGATTAAGCTTTGGTTGATGGATATTGAAAAAAAACAACTCTTCTATGTCCATTATTCATTGGCAGCTACAAGTCAAATTAGACTGACTAGGAGTAAGAAAGATCTTAGTTCATATTCAGCTTCAGATACTGTGTTATCTCAAACCTAAACTCTATCTGCCCCAGTTTCCTTATCTGTAAAATGGGCTTAATGATAACACTTCCTTCAAAGGGTTGTTGTGAGAATTAAAGCAGTTAACAGAAATAAAGCACTTTGTAAATCTTAAAGTAATATGTAAATATTAGATACTATTGTTGTTGTCATTATTATTATTGTTATGGTTCTTTTTAAAGCCTGGGGCTAATTAGAACAATTTTCTTTCTTGAAGTCTTTCCTCAACAAAGGTGTCTTCCACATAAATGTTAAAATTATCAGAAGCAACTGAAGAAATAACCTTTTTAATAATCTTCTGAGTATTAATATCAAATGTGATATAAAGCAATGAGATGTGTTCACTCCTATTGAAACAGTCCAACCAAAAGGCTTCAACGTTTATAGGTATGTACATATAATTAAGGAGGGAGTAGACAGAAGCATCAAAGGATGCAGAAATGTCCAGGAGGAAGAGGACCACTGAATTTGTCTGTGTATGTGTGATTATACATTTACATATAGATATATGTATATGAATAAATGTAGATGGAACTATAACTGGAGAAGGAGATATGTTATTCATGTGGCAAAAAAGGGAAGAAACAGATTAACAGTCTGAGTGATAACAATGCTATAGCTGAGCTACAAGGGAGCCACTAAATGAAAAAAAAAACATAGGAAGCCCTCCATGGAATTGAATAAATCCATTATGGAATATTTGTGAAAAAAAATAGGCAAGCATCATGTAGAATCATAATGAAAGCTTGGAAGGGCTGTGGTCACTTTCATTGGTTAGTTCTTTCAAAGTCAGGCATAAAATTATAGGCCCTCAGCTATGAGACCAAGAAGCATTATGCTGATCTACAAACACACAGCTTAAGGAGGCCAAGGAGAGACAGAGACAGAGACAGAGATGTGGTTTTCCTTATCAGGGAGTTTACTTTTTGATATTACATAAGACAAAATGAAATAAGGGCAAAAGCATTTTTTATATGTGAGAAAGTATCTCAGAGATAGAAAAGCTGTGAATTAATTTGAAGAAGGAGAGATAACTTCCAGCTGAGCTGGAAGGATGAGGGGAAAATGGATTGAGGAGATGACAACTGAGCTGGGCTAGAAAGTGAGAAAACTATTCTGCAAATGGAGATGAGGTCTCCTATTCCTTGCAAAAGGGACAGACATATGGATACCTAGAAGTAGAAGTGAGGAAAATGAAATTGACTAATAGTACAGTATAACTAGAAGAAAGAATGCTTGAATGAGAGTAAAATATATGACAGGGTTGGGAAAATAGGCTGATCCTGGATTGGGGAAGGAGTTAAATACCAGACTAAGGGAATTTTATGGTAGAGATAATAGGGAGCCTCATAAGGCTTTTAAGTAGGAGAAAGATTTAATCAGATCTATGCATGAGAGAGATGATTTGGGAATTGGTTGAAGGATAGATTAAAAAAGAGAAAGATAAAAAGTAGGACACATGACTAAACTAAAGTCTAAACTAGCATAGTGACCATGTAGAAGGATGTCATTGAGGATGATTGTTGAAGTAGTTTCAACAAAACTTAGCAGTTGAATAGATGAGTGTCATAAAGGAGAAGGAACACTTCAAGGTTCTGAGGTTTACTAACTACATAGAACAGAGGTCGGCAACCTTTTTGGCCGTGAGAGCCATAAACACCACATTTTTTAAAATGTAATTTTGTGAGAGCCATACAGTGCTCACAGTGGGTGCTCCTACAGCGCCTGAAAAAAAAATTGACTTTATGGCTCCTGCAGAAAGAGCCATATCTGGCCCTCAAAAGAGCCAGATATGGCTCGAGAGCCATACGTTGCTGACCCCTGACATAGAAAGTAATGGTGACAACAGAAATAGTTAAAGAGGAAGGAGAGCTATGGGAGTGAATGTGATGAGTTCAGTTTGGTGCACGTTGTGGCTGAGATTCCAATGGGATAACCAGGTGAAATTATCTAGTAGGCAGCTGGAAATGGAGATCTGGGGTTCAGAGGAGGGATTGTTGTTCTTCAGTGATTTTTCAGTCATGTCCAACTCTTTGTATCCCTATTTGGGGTTTTCACAGTAAAGATCCTGGAGTGGCTCACTATTTCTTTCTCTAGCTCATTTTCCAGATGAGGAACTGGGGCAAACAGTTAAATGACTTGCCCAGAGTTACACAGCTAGTAAGTATCCAAGGCTAGATTTGAATTTAGGAAGATGAGTCTTCCTGATTTCAGGTCTTGCACTCTATCCATTATGCCATCTAGTTGTCACCATGAGGAGAGATTAAGGTTAAATATATAAATCTGGAAATTATCCACTTAATAGGTAATAATTGCAACCATGTTAGTAGAATAGATTGGCAAGTGAAAGTAGGGGGAAAGGATCAGATAGAGCTTAAATATGGAAGATAGTAGTTGAACCAGAGAAATAAAACAAAGAGAGTAAGAGAGTAGCTGAACCAGAGAAATAAAACAAAAAGGAACATTCAGAGAACTGGAAGGAGGACCGTGAAAAAAAATAGTGTCATAGAAGTTAAAGGTTAATAGAAGAGGGATAATCAAGGAGTAGGCAACAGTATCAAAGGATGCAGAAATGTCCAGGAGGATGAGAACCACTGAATTTGTCAGTGAATGATTTCGATGTTAATGGTGTTCTGTTTTGTATGTAAGAAGTAAATGTCTGGAAACAGATTTTATAAATCTTTTTATGTTTTATTTTAGGATTTTTTTCAAAGGGACTTCTTTCCTGGAAATCTTTTTGCAAGTGATATTAAATCTTTATAGAGTGTCAGTTTTCTACCTTCCCAAAGGCTAATAACAGCTTATTAAGAATGTAATAAAAGATAAGCACAGGACAACAAGGAAACAGGAAAGTTTCAGAAACTTTCACAATGGTCAGAATTATATAGGAATCCAAATGAATTTTATTATTTTTAAGTTCAATAAAATAATTATTTGGTAATTTAATTGGGATAGCATTTGAATAAGTAGATAAGTAGAATTGTTATTTTAATTATGCTGGTTCTGCCCACCCATGAACAATTTCTCCAGTTATTTAAATCTGACTTTATCTGTATAAGAGAATTTTAGAATTGTAGTCATGTAGTTTCTAGGTTTGTTTTGGTAAGTATATTCCTATCTATGGTTATTTTAAGTGGATTATCTCTTACTATCTCTTTCTGCAGAACTTTGTTAAAGGTGAAATATAAAAATGCTAATGATTATTGTAGGTTTATTTTGTATCCTGCTACTTCGCTAAAATTATTAATAGTTGCAATTCATTTTAGTTGAATCTCTATATCTGTTAATAATATAGACATTTAGCCATTATTATGAAAGATTCTTAATAATCGTACTTTTTTCAAAATCTTTTTTCATCTACCCGAGACTATAGATTTTAGAAGCATTTAACTTCTTTAACTTTAATTTTAAAAAAGCTATGTGGATATGGAGCATTTCTCATCCTGAAGAAGATAGTAAACCTGACTGTAAGTTTAACTTGATTTTAAATTGACTGAAAAAATGTTAGCTTGTCTCTCCACATGTAAAGAGAAGTGAGGAGAGTTGGATAAGGTGACTGTTGGGCCTTATATGCCCAGGCTACATGAAGAGAAACTCTGAGATGGTCAATTGTGTCAGATTATAATAGGTCTTATCTACATATGACTTTACAAAAGGCTTTCCGTACAGAAATCCGAAGAGGGAGAAATGATAGGAATAATTATTTCTTTTTTGCAGATACAGCAATTGGAATGAGTTCACACTGCCATAGAGAGGATGACAATATCTTTCTCTAAGGCAGTGGTTCCCAAACTTTTTTGGCCTACCACCCCTTTTCCAGAAAAAATATTACTTAGCCGCCTGGAAATTAATTTTTTTTAATTTTAATAGCAATTAATAGGAAAGATAAATGCACCTGTGGCCATCACCACTCTCCTGGATCACTGCAGTACCCACCAGGGGGCTGTAGCACCCACTTTGGGAATCACTGCTCTAAGAATTATAGGCACATCCTTGAGGGGTTTAGAGTGTATTGCTGTAATGCTACTGGCTTTAGCTACAGTCTATTCTTCCCACTGTTTACTGACAGTGAATATCAGCCCAATTTCACTTAAACAATTAATATCAATTAGTTTTTTGCAAAGGGATATATTTCCTTCAACTATATAGTAAGAACACAAGTTTCCTTGTGCAAACATTCTCTGTCCTTGGTGATACACTGTCTTCTGTACTACAATCCCTGGGGAAAGTAGACTCAAACAATGTAATTTTTCTTCCTCTCTTTCTCCCTCCTTCTTCCATCATTTCTCCCTTTTTTCTTTCTTTCCTTCTCTTCCTTCCTCCCTCCCTCCCTCTCTCCTTCCATCCTTCCTTCCTTCCTTCTTTCCTTCCTTCCTTCCTTCTTCCTTCCTTTTTTCCTTCCCTCTTTTCTTCCTTTTTTCCTTCCTTCCTTCCTTCCTTCCTTCCTTCCTTCCTTCCTTCCTTCCTTCCTTCCTTCCTTCCTGCCTTCCTTCTTT
>NC_058133.1:327845334-327874033 GCF_016433145.1 Gracilinanus agilis
CCCCCATTCCTTCCTTCCCTCCTTCCTTCATCCCTCCCTCCCTATCCCCATTCCTTCCTTCCTTCCTTCCTATGGATTACTTATGGACATGATTCCATTCTGAAACAAATGAAATCATTTCCACCATAATCTGATTCACTCTATCTTAGGTGATCTAATGGCTCACCTTATTGCCACTAGCAAACTTAAAATGAGTACACAATCAGCTTAGCCCATTGTCTGCCTCCTTGGTAGCAGGGATTGAAGGCATGTTTTACCACACCTAGCTTTTACCACAGTTTCTACAGAATTGATTTTACCAAGCTCATACCCAAAAGTAGCCTAGCTGCTAGATGAGTTTGAGTCTCATCTACCACTGGACTGAATCCCAAAAATTTTTCCTTAGGGCCACAAAACACGGCATGAACTACATACCTACATCTCCTAGTAATTTGTTTTGCTGATCTTTCAAGGCTCACTAGGTCATAGCCATCTCCACTCTTTTTCATCTAAAAGAAGAAAGATAAAAATGTAAAGAGGCCATGATAAGAGGCCTATACTCATAAGACACATGTTGGCCACAGACTTGGAGGGCCAAACGTCCTTTCCCTTTTAATCATTGTCTCTCTCATGGAATGTGGCTAGGCTCTGGTTGACTAATCCCTTTTGAATGTTCTGCAGTTCCAGCTACACAGGCAATGAAAAAGATTTAGTTTCACCATGTACTTAGTGGATCAGAACCAGTTACAGAATGACTGTGAATGCTCCAAGTCTTTACTCATAAGAACTTATTGGTCAGTATCCCTATTATATAAATAATAATAATAATAATAATAATTTATACTAAATTTATAATCACTTTCTTTTTTCTTAATTAATTAAGAATATTTTTCCATGGTTACATGATTCATGGTTTTTCCCACCCCTCTTCCCTTTCCCCTACCAGAGCTGACAAGCAATTCCACTGGGTTATACATGTATCATACAATAACCTCCTTGACAAAACCCTGAGAAACTGAGAATTGGGGATTTTATTTTGTTTTTGTTTAAAGGGAAATTGTGATGGGGAAGAAAAGGTTGGCAAGGTAAAGTGCTAGGCACTGAGCTAAATACTTTACAGATTTTATCTCATTTGATACTTTTGACAATGAGATTCTTATCTCACTTGACAATAACCCTTTGAGTTTGATGCTATTATTATTCCCAATTCTCAGTTGAGGAAACTGAGGCAGACAAAAGTAAAATTATTTCCTCAGGTCATACAACTAATAAGTATCTGAATCTGGATTTGTACTCAGTTCTTTCTCATACCTGATCTAGGGCTCTACCCACTTAGCTTATAGTTTTTCCTCAAGATGAATTTATGAGCAGCTAAATGGTCCAGTGGATAGAGTATTGAGCCTAGAGACTTGAGCTCAAATCTACCTTCAGACACTTACTAGCTGTGTGACCCTGGGCAAGTCACTGAACTTATTTGTGGCTCAATTCCCTCATCTGTAAGATGAGTATAAGAATAACAGCTGCCTCAAAGGGTTGCAAATCACTCCAGCGTCTTTGCCAAGAAAACCCCAAAATGGGGTCATAAAGAGTTAGACACCACTGAAATGACTAAGTAATAAAAACAAAGAGTTGTGAAGATAAAATCTGATATAATAAAGTGCTCTGCAAACTTTAAAGTACTATATAAACATAAACCATTATTATTTATCAAAGAAAATAAGCAGACACTTTTTACGTGGGTAAAACAGGAAAATGAGTTGGCTAATCTAGGCTCTGACGATAGCATGAGATTCTCAGAGAAAGTGGCTAAATTAATGGGGGGGGGCACAGTGTAGTGTAAAGAGAACTGTATCTTGAGTCAGAACCTCTGAAATGACCCTGTGTGATCTGGGACCAGTCATCAGTGACTCAGTTTCTTATCTAAAAAAAAAAAGAAGAGGGTGGACTACATGGCCTTAGAGATCCCTTCTAGCTCAAATCTATGAACCTATGACCTAGATTCAGGCTTCATTTGGCTCATGAGCCATGCAAAAGCAGGTGATGGGCAGCATTCTGTCACACTGGCATAGTTTGCTGAGCCTGATGGAAATTAGTTGAGTTAGAGGGGACCGGCTCCAGCAGTGGTGTTCCCTGGTTTGTCCTCTAGACTACCTCAATTGTATCCTGTAAAGTCAGTAACATGCTAACCATTCACAACTGAAACAACTGAGAGAAACAAAATATCTAACAGGTGGAAAAAAACACATAATCTCAGGAGAATTCCATCCTGATTGAGGACTGGCCAAAGCAGGAGGGGTAAGTAAGGTTCCCCACCACCTGCTCCGAGTATTGTCTTTCCTGACAAGGAATTCTGTTTAGCATGGGAATGCATGCTCAGGGGAACAGGGTAATGCTGTCACTGAACCACAAGACAGAGACAAGCCATTGTATTCTCTCTTAGTTTCCTCCTTTCTTGAAAATGAGGAAGCTGGTCTTGATTCAATTTAATAAACCTGTTTGGAGAAGGCACCATGAAGATGCCTGAAGAACCTACACTGGATCATGAAGATCCAAAATGAACTTTGGGGTGCAGTTGATTGAACTATGGGGAATTGAATGCATTTGTTTTGAATGTACACTTTTATACCAAAGGGGACTGCCCCTATTTGGCTTTTTGTCAATGAGGCTAGCAATCATTGGTTCATTGTTTCTGTCTTCTCTTCTTTTATCCCCAAATTTCTGTAATTTATAAGTTAGTTATGTTTACAAGAGCTTTTGGGGAGACTGGTCTCCCTCATGCTCTTCAGGGGAGAATGTGATATTGGAAATTTGGGGATCCTTGAACTGATCTTGAGATCTCTGGTCTAATCTTCCTGTGGACATTTAGATCTCTTACAAACTACATTTCCCATGATTCAACGGGCTTCCTGTCTTATGTAGTGATGTAAACCAACGTAAAGAGAAGCTTAAATAGGGAGATTGGGATTGGTACTTCCTCTTTCCTGCTGAACAAGCCAGGTGGGCAGAGGTAATGGCATGCAGTATTTGAATTAGCTCTTATAAAGCACATGGCTCAATTACCAATATGGTTTTCAGTAAAACCCTAATATCTTTAAATATATCCTTCTATATCAATTTTATTTGTTACACAAGCCACCAAGAGAAAGAAAGTTCCCCTCAGTCAAAGCTTGTTTTGTTTTTATCTTTGTTTCTGGAGGGTCTTACACATAGTTGGTGCTTAATAAATATATGTTGAATGAATGAATGACAGGTAGATATTTTAAAGTAGTAACCAATAACCTTTGAGCTTCCCTTTAAGAGACTACCAAATCATTCCTGATGGGTTTCCACCACAGCTCATCTGTGTGTAGCTTATCTTTGGCTTTGATTAGATTCTGAGCCCTGCCTAATTTGCAAGGTTTTAGGTATTTAGGCAGATGGCTCAAAATTTAACTTTTCTGGGAAATATATGGGAACTAATGAAGCAAATATATTCAAAAATGGGGATAAAAAATTTCCCTACCTCCCAAGTTTGTTATGCGAACAAATGAAATATTTGCAAAGTGCTTTTCTAACCTTAAAGTGCTATAAAAAATTAATTATCATTACTAAAATGAGAAGTTCATTGTGTCTCTACACTGATATGTATATATTCATATCTATATATATAACTATCTATGTCTATCTATGAAATATATATATATGTATTTATACATATATTTATTTATTTATAACCAACTTGGGCAACAAGGTGGCATAGAGGGGCAGAATGCCAGGACTGGAGACACAATGATTTCCCTTCCTGAGTCCAAATCTGGCCTCAGACACTTATTAACTTATATGATCCTGAACACGCCCCTTAATTCTATTTGCCTCAGTTTCCTTCTGTAAAATTAGCTAGAAAAAAATGGCAAACTACTCTAGTATCTGCAAAAAAAATCACAAATGGGGTCACAAAGAGTTAGACATGACTGAACAACAAATGTAACCTATACATTTACTTAGTTGTTAACTTATTGAATCCTTCTAAAATAATATAAATTTCTTTAGGGGAGGAACTACCTTAATTTTGGTTTCTTTTTTTGTTGTTTTTTTTAACTCTTATTTTCTATCTTAGAATCAATACTGTGAATTGGTTCCAAGGTAAAAGAGCGATAATAAGGGCTAGGCAATGGGGGGGGGGGGGTTAAGTGATTTGCCCAGAGTCACACAGCTAGGAAGTATCTGAGTCCAAATTTGAACCCAGGACCTCCTCACTCCAGACCTAGCTCTCAATCGTTGAGTCACCTAGCTGACCTCTCAATTTTGGTTTCTTAACCTCAGTGCCTTACCCATAGTAGATGCTTAATGAAGTGCTTACTGCTTGAATGATTTCTATATCTCCTCCAAGCAACATATGAAATGAATACCAATATTCTTACAAATAGCAAAATTCTACATTGGACAAAAGCCTGGGCACAATTCTTGGTTTATAGGAAGGCATGAGAATACCTTGTAAAAAATAATTGTTAAAAGCACTTTACAAAATATAATTGCCATACCATTGTTAAATAATGACAACAGCAGCTCTTCGGGGACTGGTAAAAATCAAACCCTGTTGGAAGAAGAACTATAAAGAAAAAGAAAGAAAACAGAGTGGATAGAAAGACCTCATAAATTTAAGAGGGGTCAAAAAAGGTACCATTGAGAGTGATAAAAGGAAGAGGCTGACCAAGAACTTTAAGCCTAACACTAGTCCCTGGAAGCAAATAACTCATTTTGAATTTAAGAGGATTTAAATCCAAGGGTAGGCTTCAAAGGCCCATCTCTTAAATGTTTATTGAGAGGCTTTCCACACATAGAAGAAAATGTAAGAGAAAATGATGCAAATGGTATTCTCCTCTTTTACAGGCCTCACATACAAGAACAGAAAGATTGTTTTTTAGAGGAACATAAGAAAGGGTAACATGGATTCTTTATTTATTCTATAGAGCTAATAAGCAGTCACAGCATAGTGGAAAATATGAAATGTGGAAAACAAGGGCAAAGTTCTTTCCCTCCTCTGAGGCGAAAGACCACTTTGCTTAGAATCTGTCTTTGTACAGATATGCATTTACACAGAGAAAACTTGATTCACAAGGGGCTTCATTGTAGTTCTTATCACTTTCTCCAGACTATTTCATTATAAATCAGCTCATAAAATGCACATAGCACCAGTCACTAGGCAGAGACTAAAATCAAAACATATAACAATATAATAATGAAAAACGAAGTCTGGACTCACAAAAATTGCAAAAAAGACAGGTCTCGCTCTTAATTACTGACTTTTCAATGGACTACTTCAGTACCTTGTGAAACTGCAGTAATAAAGGCTCATGCGTATTGGTTTTTGTTTGTTTTAAACCTTCACCTTCTGTCTTAGAATCAATACCAAGCATTGGTTCCAAGACAGAACAATATTAAGGGCTAGGCAATTGAGGTTAAGTAACTTGCTCAGTTACTAGAAAGTGGCTGAGGACAGATTAGAACCCAAGACCTCTCATCTTCAGGTCGGGTGCTTTATCCAATCAGCCACCTACCCACCCAGATTGTGTATATAATTAATTATTTCTGGACAGTATGGCATAGGTCTGACCATATGATACTGTCCCCTCCCTGAATATACTCTAGTAATTTCCTATTAATTCTAGGATCAAATACCAACTTCTCCATTTGGCATTTAAAATTGTTTATAATTTGGCCCCTTCCTAACTCTTGCATATAATTCCCCTTCCTTCATTCTTTGTACTAATCATACTGGCTTACTTGCTGTTCCATTTCCAATCTTAGTGCCCTTATACTGGCTATGCCCCATATCTTGGAATGCCTTTCCTGTACTTTGGAATGTGTTCTCTCCTCATTTCCAGCTTTGGAAATCTTTAATTTCTTTTAGAATGAAGTTCAAGTGAAATGTGCCAGTCAATCAAATAGTCAATAGGCATCTACACCACCTATGTGCCAGGCACTGTACTAACTGTGCTAAGGTCCTCCCAACTCTAGGAGAGGAATTCTATCCACAGAGACACCTAGCTGTCTCCCTTAACTAATGTTTTATTGATTGAATGATTACTTTATAGCCATGTTAAAACTTAAAATATCACTATTTAGTTCAAAAGATAGCAAGATAAGTCCAGTTTTGTTCCTGATAGCCTGTGTGATCCTAAGCAACTCTCTTAACTTCCCTGAGTTTCCTCTTCTTTTTCTGTAAAATGAGAGGGATTGGTTAGATGACCTTCCCCTTTTTAAAGCTATAATCCTATGATGCTATGACCCTAAGGACAAAATATTTTGTTTCTCTCTCTTTCACTGAAATATTCTTTCCATTTTTCCATACCTCATCCACACAGCTGTGTTATGAGTCCCCCCACTCCCTAAACAAAAGTCCCATCACTAGGACGGTCCCTGGAGAATCAGCTTGAGAAAATGTGGAAATGAGGCATTTCACTTTCCCCACATAAGATCAACCTGGCCTTTGTGTCTCCTGGAGCCATGGATGATCTCATTTCATTGTCAATGCTCATCAGATGAAGTGGACAATTGCTGCCTGCAGACTCATGTATGTATGTTGTAAAAAAGATAAAATGATAGAAAGAAAAGATAGGGAGGCAGGAAGGAGGGAGAAAGCCGGAGATAGAGACAGAGTGAGACAGAGACAAAGACAGAGACAAAGAGACAGAGAGACTGAGATAGATGATCAATAGATGTTGACAGATGATAGGTAAATAGAGATGTACATAGAGAAAAGTAGACTAAAAAACAGGTAGACATAGATAGATAGATAGATAGATAGATAGATAGATAGATAGATAGATAGATAGATAAAAAAGAGATGGAAAAAGAGAAGAGAATAAAAAGAAAGAAATTCCCTCCTACACAGCCTCCCCTGAAGAAAACATCTGCCTGACTGTTTTAAACTAGGAATGTGACCTGTTAATATAATCCAAACATGGGAACAGGAAAGAGTTCATAGGGCTGGTAAGAGATGGAAAAAAGACTAATTTCTGAACTTTGAGGGAATGCTATTGTTTTAATAGCACAAGATGTTAAGGCTGAATGCTATATTACTCAGTATGGTGCAGGATGGAGGAGGAGGAAATTTGTTTTAGTAGTTTTCAGGTAAAGCCATTAAAGGTATGAGGTTAAAGCCTATGGACATCTATCTACTGAAAAATTATCAAGTTAAAATAGGTTCAAATGTAGTCACCCTAAGGACATGCTAGAGATCTAGTTAGAACCTTAATATCTTTAACCAGAAAGAAAAATCTATATGAACTTTAGACCTCCAATAATCTTACCCAATTTCATCATACTTATTTTTAAAGTAATTGCATTTAGAAGTAGAACTTTATAGAATTATAAGCTCTAAAGTCTATGTTCTAGTTTCATTTCTGTCACTAGTAACAATGTCTTGCATGCATTTACAATTTACAAAGTGCTTTTACAGATATCACATTTTATCCTAAAACAATCTTATGAGGCAGATGGGCAGGTATTATTGTTATTGTCTCCTCCTAATTTATAGTGGAGAAAATTGTGTTTCAGAGAGGTTCATTGAATTCCCCCAAGTTCACACAGCTAGTAACTGGCAGAGAAGACCTCAATCTAGGTCTTCTGACTTCTAATCCAAATCGCTAACTAGTTTGAGTTGGGTAAAGTTAATTCCACTCTCACCCCTAGCTAGTGGGTCTAACTTAGATGATTTTTAAAATTCCTTCCAGCTCTAAGCTCTAACATTCTTTGGTTCTATCGCTTAGAAGAAAACTCAAGAGGTCCTCTCTCTAAAGATACAATCTCTTGCTCCAAAATAGGCTATAATTTTGTCATATGAAGACAGATGATCATCATGCATCCCAGACCTAAAGATGAGTGAAGGAAGTCTACAATGTCAATTGATAATGAATTCTATCTTTTAGTTATCTATGAATTGTCTTTTTTAAGATGATTATTTTTCACCATGGAAGAACAGTAAACTTACTTACTTGATGGATAAAATAGATGCAGCATATAAAATATTTCTGAGAGAAAGCTGTAGATGTTGGTTTCCATGGTTTCTTTCAAGATCAGCGTTTAAGTCCTATCCACTGCAGGAAATATTTCCTAGTTCTCCCAGCTACTTATACCTCCCCAGATTATATTTTGTCTCTAGAGAGAGAGAGAGAGAGACAGACAGACAGATAGATATATACACATAAACGCATGTACACATTTATACGTATACATATGTATAATCTCTCAGATTATCTTCTTTCTAAATATAGGAAACCATCTATCTAAAGAAAGAGAGGAGAAAGTATATGTACAGAGATAGAGAGAAACACATAGTTTTGCATATACAAATATTCATGTGTATATGGAGAGAAACATATATAGATATATATGTATCTTCATGTCTGTGGAAGGATACATATAGATAGATAGATAGATAGATAGATAGATAGATAGATAGATAGATAGATAGTGCTTTTCCTCCTATTAGAATTGGCGCTTCTTGAGGGCAGGGACTATTTTTTTACTTTCTTTGTTTCTCTAGTGCTAAGCACAAACTGCCTGAGTATTAAGAAATGGAGAAACCGAGAGTCAGTACAAAGTTTTTGAGCACATGAATTCCAAAGCAATAAGTAAAATGTAAAAACTTGGGGCTCAAATTTGACTGGGCACTTTAGGCTGCCTTTAAGGTAGAGGAATAGTTTGTGTGCAAGAGTTCTATTCAAGTAATATAAAGTTCTTCATAAATCTAAGCAATAATTATCACTTTTATTATTACAAGGACACCACCAGAGGGTGCTGTGAGAATTAAGCCAAGCTGCCCATTTCACTCAGATAGGACCTTCAGGAAGGTAGGTTGCTAATTGCCTAAGAGCCCTGAAACTTGCACTGGCCTCCCAGCATCCTAACCTATCTCTAATGGAGTATCAAATTTCTAGGTGGATCTGAGGGTGGGGATTGGGAGGGTTCCCTCTATTTAGAAACTGGCCTTTTTTTCCCAATCTCTTATATGTGTTTCATTAAAAAGACTTTATCAAGGTCATTACTTTAGAAATAGTTTAATCAGACTGCTTTAAAAAAAAAAAAGAATGACTATTAATATCAAAATACCTACTATACACGACCCAGATGGCTACCTCCATTCAATCCCAGCTTCAATCCTCTAAGCATACATAGAGGAAGGCAACAGGCCAAAAGTTCAGTTTTCTATAGCACTCAGCTGGGAGCTGAGCAAGTTATTTTACTTACAAATGGGTGTGGCCATTCAGATTGTGCTGATGAATGCAGGATCCAAAGAGTGCTTCTGTGATTTTTCCCAAGTGCCACATAAACTGGTATTGGTGAAGAGGCAGCCAAAATCAATTTCACCTTATTCTGGCTCAACATCTTCTTCTCCCTAAAATGAGATCACATTCTGTCATCTATTTATACTTCTGTTCCTTGCGAACTGGAACAAAGTCTGCTGAGTTTCTCCAAAGGGAAATAGAATTTCCTTGCTAACAAAGTCCTTCCAAAGGCAAATGGCTTGTGAGGGACTAGCTGGCAGGCTTATGTTCAATTGCTGTTGGTGTAATAGATAAGGTACTAATTTTGGTGTTGAGAAAACCTGGGTTCAAAACAGACTCAGATACTTATTAGTTGTGTGACCTTGGGCAAGTCATTTAACTGCTCTTTTCAATTTTCTCACATGTAATATGAGGAAATTGGATTCTAGCTCTAAATACATGATTCTGTGATCCCCTCATTCTCAGCATTTTCTTTCACATCACCATCTTCATTCTCTCCCAAATGAAGTGAGCTCTAATTGTTGGTGTGATAATCACTTAAGTTATATAATGATGTGTGCCCATTACAGCAGCATCATTAACAAAAATTTATATTTTACCTCATAGACATCACAAGTATATTCTACTCATTCTATAGCTGGGGAAAAACCATTTTCTACAGCATAAACATGGTCTGCAGAAAAAAAAATAGGAGCAATTATAAATAACAATTCAAAGAATAAAAAGGAAAAATAGAAATACAAAGCTGAAGAGGAGACTTTTAAACATCCAATCAGAATGACAGAAACAAGATTAAAAGGCCTATTGCCTTTCCAAGGCAACATCTGACAGAGAACCAAATGCTATTACCCACTTTTGCCATTAATGTGGTTGTGAAAGCAGGAGGGTCATGATCAACAATGTCTAACCCTTTCAGTAAGAAAGCACAAGGGATATGCTACTAGTCAAGCATTCACCCCACCTGCCAAGTGGACCACCTAAAACCAGTATGAGCCCAGCTGTTTGCCTTAGGCGTTCTGAGTGCTAGCTGCCACTCTTCCCTTGGTTCTGTTCCCTTTGGGGGTAGTGTCCCAGAGTCTTAAACTGGTCTCCGTTTTGGCAAGGAGATTATCCAATCATATCAATATTTTGAGATCCTATTAGACTCTTTCATCTCAACCTCTATTTGCTTCCCTTAAAATTTTCCATAGGCATAATATATGTTAATTCACACGCACATATAACACACACATAATACATACATATTTACACACATGCCCATGTTATACATACAAACCTATATTATACAGATACACATTATAGCCACGCATATATTATACAAAGCCATCTAGCTTTCCTACTTTGGAAATCAGAAAAAGCTATGTCAGAGCTTGTTATTTTGTTTGTTTGTTTGTTTGTTTTAAACCCTTAACTTCTGTGTATTGCTCCTAGGTGGAAGAGTGGTAAGGGTGGGCAATGGGAGTCAAGTGACTTGCCCAGGGTCACACAGCTGGGAAGTGTCTCAGGCTGGATTTGAACCCAGGACCTCCCGTCTCTAGGCCTGGCTCTCAATCCACTGAGCTACCCAGCTGCCCCTGTTATATTGTTTTGCTGGTAAGTAGACTTAAGAAATTGATGGAGAAAATGTTAATAATGTAGATCAATCTTAAAAGTGAAACAAGAGTGTATTTCCCCCCTTAAATATCATTGAGATAGTTTTGCTTGGTTGAGTTTGTCTCTAACCCTTTCCTATACATTTTTTTGTTGTTTATGAGCTATTCATAATTTTTCACCAACCTTCAACATAAATAAAATATTTTAGACACATTTATATTCTAAATCAGTGCTGCCCTTAACATCTTTTGCTCCCATTTTCCCCCTCTTTTACTAAGATAGACTTTAGCTTCATTTGGTGTCATCATTATGGCAATGATTTACTTGAATTAAATTTCTGTCAGCAATTGTCATAATCAGTGTTGCTGTCATATCTTCTATTCAGTTTTTGTTTTTCACTATCAAACCTTTGTTTAAATATGTTCATTTGAGGTAGTTTTAATGGCATACCACAGTTTTTCTGCATTTCTTTCTTCTAATTTGATATTAATTTTCATCCAAAGAATGGGTCAGTCATCTAAATATATAAAAAATTCTGATTTAGGAAATACTCCTACACATGTAATGAAGCATTTCCTATCTGTAAAATGAAGTCAGTTCCAGCTTTTTTTGATATTCTATGGTTCTAGTCTAGAATATCCTGTTTCCCATGGTTCTAGTCTAGAAGAAAACTTTTGAGATATGTAAGCATGACACATTGGGGCAATTTATAATTCCTTCTCTCCTTAATACTGAAATATTTTCTACACTCTTTTTTGGCATCATTACCTTTGTACCATTACTCTTAAGATAGAAGTTGATTTAATATCTGTTGATTTAATTTGAAAGTGCTTGTCAAATTCTTCAGGGAATTTCTTTATATCTTCAGTCACCACAAAAGATATTAGCATGTAAGCTATAGTTATTTCCATAGCAATCCTTTAGTAAATTTTAACCACAAGCACTTTAATTCAAGATGACTAACTATAACTGTCCTGTGAAATTATGTATTTTGGTGTCATTAGATACATATTTACAAACTCCACTGAATTCTTTATTAACTTTTCCAAGGAAAAGATTGTCATCTTCTCGTTTATCAGTCCTCTTATAAGAGTCTTAGCTTCATTTATAGGGAGTTTATCAAGATTTATATGATTCCAGTGGAATGATTACTTATTGGGCTTTGGAGTAGGAGCTCATATTTAGAGAATCAATAACTAAATCAATGTTTTTAGTTGACCTAAAAGCTTGGTAATTCTTACCACTTTCGGCTACCTTTTCCCATCATTCTTTCACTGCCACTAGAAAAGCAAAAAGAGGCGGCATAAGATTGGGGTCCATTTTGTATTTTTCAATATTTTATGAGTTAATGGGACCAAAGAATTCGTCATTAAATTGTCAGCCTGCTAGTGAGGAGCTTCTCTATACCTTGGACTAATGGGAAGAGAAGCATGATCTGCTGACAGATTTCTATCCTGTTTTCCAGCAGATTGTAACCTGCCAGAGTTTGTGCTCCACTGACTGAGGATTGCTTCAAGAACCCAGGATTACATCTATGCTTCGGAAAAGATCTGAACAGAATACACTGTGGGGAAATTCATATTAAAGTAATTAAAAAAATGAAGAAACATCTGGAATGGGCATCTTCTTCAGACAAATATGAAAAAAGGAGAATGCAATCTTTTTAACAAGTCATTTTCAGTTGTGTCCAACTTCCAGCTCCTTTTAGGGTTTTCTTGGCATGGGTACTGGTTTGTCATTTCCTTCTCTAACTCATTTTACAGATGAAAAAACGGTGGTAAGCAGGGTTAAAGTGACTTGTCCAGGGCCACACACCTGATAAGAATGTGAGACCTGACTTGAACTCATGAAGATGGGTCTACTTGTTTCCAAGCCTAGAGCTAAATCTATTGCACCATCTGTAGGAATATAGTTAGGGATGGTGTGGTTTTCTAGGGTTAGTTGAAAGAAGGGGATTTTGAGATAAGCCTTGGGAAAGGATTCTGTGTAAGAAAGGAATTGTGGGTCTACAACTGAAAATAACTGAACTTCACTTCCTTCTTGGATTTGATCTGAGCTGAGAGTGGTTTTTGTCTCTCTGCCTACAATTCCTTTCTTACCCAGAATCCTTTTCCAGGGCTTATCTCAAAATTCCCTTCTTTCAACTAACCCTAGAAAACCAGACCATCACTAACTATATTCTGTTCCATGTTGCTGAGAGGGGTTCAATAATTCCTACACATCTACAGGTGGGTATGCTAAAATTCATAATGACATGATACTGAATGAACATTAAAAAGATCCATATTTCTGTGGCTTTGCTAAAAATTCAAGGGCAAACCATTTACAGCAGCCCAAGAATATTTCTTGTTTCTGTTCTGGCCAACCTTGGCTGGTATGGTGATAAAGATAATACAGTAAAAACTACAACAATTATATTAGGCTTTCAGTCTATTGTCAGAAATTTACTGAGATGTGAAGGATAGAAAATCTTAGCATGAATGAGAATGAACCACTAGATTCAGAATAACCCAAATATGTAGTGGAGGTGGGGGTGGAATTGCTTAAAGAAAACCAAACTAAAGAAGGCCAACTAAAATGTAACTTGGATATATGTTAGTAAAAAAAATCCTTTTATAAGCCAAACAGAAGCTCTTAATTCTGGGTACTAAAACATGGTGAATGAAGAGAAATTAAAAGCAATTACTCCCACCCCCTCCACTGCAAAGGGAATAGATTTTGAATTTCTTTATTTAGAACTGGCTCTCTGATTTCATTAGCATAAGGAACTCCCTGGGAGGAAACTCCTTCTACCACGTCAGACCAACCTGTTCTGCAATTTATAGTCTTAATAAGATGCCAGGACCACTGAAAGTTTGCATGACATGCCCAAGTTCACACAGCGACTGTGAACCAGAAGTGAGACTTGAATCCAAGTATTGATGACTTCAAGGCCAGCTCTCCATTCCTTCTGCATACTGCCCTTTCAGAATTTATTAGTAGTTAGTGTTTTTATAGATTAACAAGGTAAAGAGTGAAGAAGTGATAAGAGGTGCTGAATAATTGCTCATTGGATGAATGAATTATTTGAGTTACGACTATTTCTTGAGCTGTCATTTGAAACCGTAGAACTTAGAGCAAATAAGTTCTGAGGGTTGTTAAAATGAGGATAGACTTTTTACCATATTTATGAGATAAAATGCCAATTTACTATACTTTTACTATTTAATTACAAAAAAAACTGGGGAGGCATTAGAATGTTGGACAGAAAAATAGAAAATGATAAATGCTCCTTTAAAGAGAAATAGGCTATTATTCTAATGCTCATATTATTAGAAATAGTGAAGGTGATAGGGGAGGGACTAGAGGCATGAACAGGAGTTAGAGATAGAATGGGAAGGAAGAACTTCAGTCAACCAAATGATTGAGAGTAAACAACGAGAGTTTATAAAGGCCAAACCAGAGCCTCAAATCTCAATGGCTGCTTTTGGCTTGAGATACAAAATCCAGCAGATGTTACTTTGGAATTTTAGTAACAGACTTGATTGTCTTTTGAGGTTTTACGAACAAAAATCATACTGTTTGGATCAGAACAATTGGACAGGGATGAAAATTGGCTGACAGACAAAGGGAAATGGTGACACATTAAGAGAAAATTTTGAATAGAGCTACAAGTCTCCATGGACATTAAGCTCAAGGGAATAAATGAAGTGATAGAAACAGCACCATTTGGAATGTCTACTAAACCAGAAGGCATGGATGACATGTGAGTTTAGTTGTCAAGTAAAACAAAGCAGGAAATATAGATGGAAAAATTACATCTTGAATATGCATAGCCTTATTTGTTAATCAGAAAAAATTGAATCTTATCAATAGAAATGATAACAACAGACAGATTTAAAGTTTGCAAAGCATCATTCAATATGATAAAAATAGTATTGCATGATACTGAAGAAAGTTTAACAATTAAATGAAGACTAAACAAATTAATCCTACTCATTTAGTAGACTAAAGAAAAACAATAATTTCATTAATCACGACAATAAGGCAGCATTCTAAAAAATTTTAGGATGCAGTTAAAGCAAATTTCAGGAGAAAATTTATATCTCTAAAATTTTTACCAATGAAAGAAAGAATATATCAACAAATTAGGCATATAACTAAAAAAAGGCAAATCAGCTAATTAAAAACCCAAATTAAACTCCTAAAAAGAAATGGAAATTATTAAAAATGATAAAATTGTCAACTTAAGTGAAATGGAAAATGGAAATTTATGATACCTATATTAACAAAACAGGAAACAAAAATTTATATAACCCAGTCTCAGAAAAAAGAAATTTTTTTCTAACTAAATCCTATCCACAATATACTCGATTTCTGTCTGTCACCCAATGCTGACCTCAGCTGGAAAAAAATAACTCACTGTGATTTTCCCTTAGATTTCTCAATCACAACTACATCTGGTATTCTTTCTAAGTCTTTGTTGGAGTAATTGTGGGGAGAACTGAACAGTATTTCTTCCTCCTACTCTTCCATCTTTGCTGGCACTCTATCATATGCTCTGCAAGAATATTCTAAGCCTTTTTAACCCAAGTCACTTACAGTATCTCCTCTCTACTCCCTTTCTGGAGAATACTTTATCAGAAAAAGAGAATATCCACCAACCCTGTTAAGTCTTGCATTCTCTCATCTTTATCTCCAGTCACTGATTCTCTTTGTCTCTCTGTCTCTCTCTGTCTCTGTCTCTGTCCTTGTCTTTCTCTCTGTTTCTGTCTGTCTGTCTGTCTGTCTGTCTGTCTGTCTGTCTGTCTGTCTGTCTCTCTCTCTCTCTCTCTCTATATATATATATATATATCCTCACCCTATTCTATTTGCTGTTTGTCATCATTACTGGCTATTTCTAGTAAAGAAAAAAGTGTAAACTAATTGAAAACTCCTCATTTAAATTCTTAAACTATAATCCCATTTATCATTTCAATTTCACAATCACTCATACCCTCAGGGCCTTATCATCTAGCCCCTCTTAAGCCTCCTTTCCTGGATACTCTTTTATTTTCCATCCACTAAGTATGGATACCCCTTACTTCTCTATCATGAACCCTCTTCTCCTCTCTTGATCTTTCTCTTGGTGTTTGTATCAATTCCCATGGATTTAATTATCATGCCTTCCCAGAAAGGGATTTTTCAGATTTATATATCTATACTTTATGTATCTTGCATGCATCTATTTATATTTTGCCATTTTCCTGAATTCCAAGTTGCCCGGTAGAAACCTGTACCTGTACGCATCAGTATCTAAAAATTACTTCATTCAAAATAGAATTACCTTCCCTCTACACTCACCTTCTACTCTAAATGTCCCTGTTGCCATTAAGAGTAGCATTAGTCTTCTAGTAACTTGTATGGACTACCTTAGAATTATCTCTTGTTCTTTCTGTCCTCCTCCCATATCCAGTTAGGCAAGTCATGATGATTATTCCTCTATAAGATCTTTCACAGCCTCTCTCTACTCAGATAAGTTACTGCCCTAATGGAGAGACCATCAACGTGTCATACCTGTGTTATTAGAGAACCTCACAGTTGGACTTCCTGCCTCCAGTCAACATTGATTCCATTCATTCACCACATAGCTTCCATATTAATATTCTTTAGAAACAGATTTGATCATGTTCCCAAATCAAAAATCTTCATTTGCCCTTTGTGCAAGATGGCATGCATAGAAAAAATTTAAAAACACCCTTCCCTCAAAGAACTTACATTATAATTAGGGTAGTTAAAATATAAATAGATGCATGCAAGATACATAGAGAATAGATAAAAGCCAGCCTTAGAGAGGAAGGCTTTTGCAGGTTGGGGCAGAAGATGATTTTTGAAGTGAATCTTAAAGGAAGCCAGTGATTCTAAGAAGAGGTAAAGAGAAAGGGCATTCCAGGCATGGAGAACACCCAGTATAAAGTCATGAGATGGGAGATGAGATGGGGAGGGATAGAGTATCCTGTGTGAGAAGTAGAGAGTAAGAGCAATTAGCTCGATTGTATCATGTATTGGTGGGAGATGTCTATAAATAAAATAGATACATCTCCATCCTAAATGTTCACATGGACTATTTGTGCCCAATCTGTGGTAGATCCTTCTAAGTTCTTAATTTTCTGACCTGCCACAGTTGGACACACCATACACTGGTCCTGACATAGGAATGCCATTTTGGTCCTTTTTGACCGAAATGGCTAAAACTATTCTCCTCCATACCCATTGGTTTTGGAGGAGAATAGTTTTCAGAAGACCGGTACGATAGGAAAGAGCCAAATGGTGAAAAGAATTAAATGTCATACAAAGGACTTTATTGTTGAATCTATAGATAATAAAGAGTCACTAGAATTTATAGACAAGGAAATCATGACTAAGAGAAGTTAGATGACTTGCCCAGGGTTATACAAGCTAAATAAGTATAGAAGGTAGAATCTGAATTCACATTTTCCTGACTTCGAGTTCAGGGCTCCATCCACTGTGTTCAATATCAATCATTTCTCTGTACTGTAATACTATTCACCCTACTGGTATATATTAATTACATATCTTAAATGGGTTTTAAGTGCAGGTGTAAAGATGCTTCCACATCTCTCCTATGAATTAAAGTGTTTAAGCCAAAGTTTGTGGGGGGGTTGTTTCTTTATTTTTTAGGATTTAGTGGTGTGTTTTTGGTTTGTTTACTTCTGGAATGTTGAAAAGTTTTAGTAGGTTAATATTGCTAGACATCTGATCGCTAGATCAATGAATGTCACTTTGTTCCCATTTCAACAGTGAGGAAGAGTCAAACATTCCTGTCTAACTTGAAAGCACAATAGCTTTCAGATATGTTTAAGAGCTGTGAGTTTAAAAATATGGAACAACATCTAAAAGCTAGTTCGTGCTAAGCATTCATAATCATTGCTAGCAAAGTGCAGGAGGGCTGGGGTTTTAGAGCTTTTATAATACTGTGCTTATTGGCTTTGATTTAAAGCAGTGGTTCTTGAAGTTTTTGGTCTTGGGGGCTCTTTACATTCTTAAAACATATATATCAAGGACATCCCATCCCCACAATAACCCCCACAAAAGGCCTTAGTTTTTGTAGTTTATATCCAGGGGTGTGAAGGAGTCCACTTTAACCAACACCCAAGAGATGACTGCTATCTTTTCTTTTCTTTTTTTTAACCCTTATCTTCTATCTTAGAATCTATACTAAATATTGGTTCCTTGGGAGGAGTGACAAGGCTAGGTATTCAGAGTCAAATGACTTGCCCAGGGTCGCACAGTTAGGAAATGTCTGTGGCCACATTTGAACCCAAGACCTCTAGGCCTGGGGCTCTATCCACTGAGACATCTAGCTGCTCCAATTGTTGCATTTTCAATGTGAACATTTATATCTCAGAAACTAGCAAATGTAATAAATCAGAGCTTGATTTATTGTTTTGTATATTGTCTAGACTTAAAGTGATAGAGAAAATGTCAATAATGCAGATTAAACTTCAAGTTTGTTTTGCATATTTTTTTCCTTCTAGAGATCTAGTTGTTAAACATTTACCAGAAATACTTCTGTGTACATATGGGTAGAAAGGAGGACCAGACGTTAAAGAGGTTGAAATGATATAATCAGAAACTTGGCAAGAGATTGAAAAGATGGAGTGAATATAAATGAGGAGTCAAGGCTTATATGAAGTGGATTGGAGCTTGGGCGATTACAGAAAGATGGGGTACAGCTAATAATAGAAGGGAAGTTCTATCTCAGTGTGGGCATCTAGGTGACACAGCAGATGGAGTGCCAGAGCCTGGAGTCAGGAAAATTCTTCTTCCTGAGTTCAATTCTCGACTTAAAACTATTTCCTAGCTAAATGACCCTGGAGAAGTCACTAAACCCTGCTTGCCTCAGTTTCCTTATGTGTAAAACAAGCTGAAGAAGGAAATTGCAAACCATTGCAGTATCTTTGCCAAGAAAACTCCAAATGGAGTCTCTAAGAATTGGACAATACTGAAATATTGAGAAACAACAACAATCTTAGCATAGCTGTGCAAGCCTATGGTCTTTGATGCTGGGGAGGCTAAGACAAGGAGATTGCATGAAATGGCGAGTTCTGAGCTGCATTAGTGCTAAAGATGATAAAGTATGAACTTTATGTCTGGTGAGCCCCTGGAGAAAATCAGAGTAAAAATAGAGTAAATCAACCCAAGTTTGGCAAAAAAAAAAAAAAGGATCAGTTAAATTTCTATGCCAATCAGTATTGAGATCACCTCCAAGAGTGGTTGTGCATTTCCACACTGGGGAAATTAAGGAGACTCAGTCCGAAAAACAAACAAGAAAAAAATAGAGTTTGATGGGGGAAAATGTGTGTATGTTTTTTTTGAGGTGGGGGTGGGTGGGAAGCAGAACAGGGAGATGATTAATTCAGTTATAGATAGATTGATCATGAGATGTCCATGGAATGTCCAAGAAGCTAGAGGTCCCTTTCCAGTTCTCAACAGCTCACTTTTATAAAGGGGCTTTAAGGTTTGCAAAGTGCACTATATAAACTATTTCATGTGAACCTCACAACTACTCTGTGCCATTGGTGCTGGCATTATTCTTGCTTTACAAGTGAGGAAACAGAAGCTAAGAAAGGCTAAATGATTTGTCTAGGGTCACAGAGCTAAGTGCAACTCACATCCAGCTCTTCTCGACTGAGTAGAGTGCAGTCTACTTCCTCAACACTGCCTCACAATCTGGCATTCTGGGATTCAGATTTGAATGCTTTCTATGCTCCATAACACATCTTCAAACAATCCAGATGATGAGCTATTGTTCCAAGCCTGTCGTGGCCATTTTGGAAGACAAATCATTATTATTTTCCTTAATGATAGCGATTTTCTTCACCAAGATAGCATATAACAAGTTTATCTCTACACTTCTGAAAACGATTCTGTTCATGTGAACCATTAAACACCAGTAATGTCACATTCAGTGCTATCTGCCTAAACAAAGGTTAAGATTCTGAAGTGGATCAGGACAGGCAGTGTAAACAGGATGGCATATGAAGTGTGATACACTCTTCAGAGGGCAAAGTCTGTATGAAGGTTAACTTATTAATAAAACATGGCTGGCCTTGATTTAGTTTATAAGAAACTTAAGACATTTATCAACATCTGTCTGAACCCAGTTCCAGCCTCTTGGACTCTGTTGTGGATAAGCTGATTAATAAAAGATGATGTCTTAGGAAGGAAGCTTAGATCTCTCAGAGCATGGACAAAAGAAAATGCAGGGCTGCATCTACATATGAAAGGGAGCTGTGAAAGTCAACTAGTTTACCGCCATAGGTCTGGCTGCCAGTTTCCTATAACATTTCATCTGACTCAGTTTTGGCTGGAGTCTGGAAAAATAAAAAAGAATGTCAAAAATTAAGTGTGGAATTAATTTACAAGCGAGATTGTTATGCCTTTTTTTAGGGGTGAGGGGGAGAGGTTGGGCACTCAGGAGGGATTCTGAAACTGAACTTGGTTCCCTTGTGACTTCCTCCCCTCAGTGTTCTTAACTTTGCAGCTTTCCATGTTTGTTTTTCATTTGTCTCCTTGATCCTTCGGTCTTTGCTCTGCTTTAGGTTAGAAGAAAGTATCAGAATTAACTGTTCTGGCATCCTTTGCTCACCGATAGGCTTTTGCCCAATAACTATTGCCCTCCTAAAACAAATAGTATATTACTATGTTCCCTCTCTGTTGAATAATTGAGGCAGCATGCCATAGGGAAAAGATTTAAGTAGGAAGAGCATGGAGACCTGGGTTTTGGGTCAGGAGCTGCTATTAATTCCTTCCTTTTTTAAATCCCACTCAATTCTAGTGCCTTCCCTCTGCTGATTATATGACCCATCAGAGAGTTACAGGGATGACTATCCCCAGTCATTCTTTTCCCCAACTGAATGGGAGGATGAGAACAATTCATTTGGATTTATTTTTCATTTCAAAATGCCCAGCTGGGATGAGAACAATTTATTCCAAAGGTTGAAGTAGGTGCTGTGTAGCATTTAAAGAAGTGATGGGTGGGTGCTGTGAGAAATGTCCTCAGGAGTGCATGGAAATGGGGAGGGAAGCAGCCCAGCCCCAAATCCTTTTGGCTTTCAAGTAACAAACTTTGGCAAACTGTGCTGGGGTGACAGCGCACGTGCCCACGCAGAGGGCTCTGAGTGCCCCCTCTGGCACATGTGCCATAGGTTCACTAACATGGTCTTAGAATTTGGTTAGAAATTAAAGACACCAAGGTCATCCCCTGCATCCCAGACCATTGCTACTTGTTCTAATTTTTGTCTTGCCAGCAGACTTTAATGATTCTGGAATAGAGAACAAGACTGATGATTATATAATTCTGCCTCACTTAAATCCAGTTTTACTCATAAGTCAAGACATCATCCTGTGATGTCACTGGTCCTCGTCAAAACAAAGGACAAACAACAACAAACATGACACTGAATAAGTCACTTGAACAGGCTTTGTGGGAATTTCCTTCTTGGTTGATCTAGTTGGGGGTAGAGTAAATGATATCTAGGGTCCAGTTCAATTCTAATATTCTGTGGTAGGTGTAGTTCTAAGTTGTTTTTTCCTGAAAATCATTTTCAAATTTGTTAGAATATGCTCTTTCCTCATTCTACGTTTTAGAGCTTCAACAGTCAGCTCAAATAGCACCTTCTGTGAGAAGCCTTTAAAACAGTGGTTCCCAAACTTTTTTGGCCTACAGTCCCCTTTCCAGAAAAAAATATTACTTAGTCCCCAGGAAATTAATTTTTTTTTATTTTAATAGCAAATAATAGGAAAGATAAATGTACCTGTGGCCATCACCGCTCTCCTGGATTGCTACAGCACCCACCAGGGGGCACTTTTGGAATCACTGCTTTAAGACCTCTCCATTCCCTTGCTGTTAGAGCCTTCTAGCCCAAGGTTACTTTCTGGCTATATTTTATATGTATCTGGAAATTATTTCATATTAGCTATTAAGTAAAAGTTACAACATACATAGCACTATCCATCTGCCTAAATCAAAGTTAAGATTCTTGAGTAGGGGGCAGCTGGGTAGCTCAGTGGATTGAGAGTCAGGCCTAGAGATGGGAGGTCCTGGGTTCAAATCTGACCTCAGACACTTCCCAGCTGTGTGACCCCGGGCAAGTCACTTGACCCCCATTGCCCACCCTTACCAATCTTCCACCAAGGAGCCAATACACAGAAGTTAAGGGTTTAAAAAAAATATTCTTGAGTGGACATATGAGGTATGATACACTCTTCAGAAGGCAAAATATGCATGAAGTTTAATATGTATGTACATATTATTTATATATTGCTTCCCCTAATAGAATATAAGTTCCATGAGGAAAGGTACTGTTATTGCTTTTCTTCTTAATCCCCCATACCTGGCATGGTTCCTGACAAATAACAAGTGTTTAAATCATTTGATTAATTTTTTAATCAACTATTTCAATTCCACAAACTTTTTTTAAAGTACCTACTCAATGTGTAGACTTTATGGGTGATACACTGGTAGGAAGACATTACATAGGTTCCCTACCCTTAACCTTACATATATCTATGGAAACAGACAGGGCTAGAAGAGCTAGAAGGATCACCTAGTTCAGTTCTCTCATTTTGAAGGTAAAACTATGGTCAAAGAGATGAAGGACTTTCTCAAGCATGATAGAGTAGTGGGGGATACGACTGTTATCTCAATCGAGAAACATTTAAGTACCTACTATGTGCCAAGAGCTGTCCTAAACACTGAGAATAATACAAAAAGAGGCTAATGGCAATTTCATTGATGTGGGTAGTACAGTTTGGAGGCATCTTTAAATGGATAAATGACAGCTCCTGTCAGCCTGCCTGGCTAAATCTGCTTTCCTATTTTCCTACTACACATCCATGCCAATTATCCTATGCAATTCTTTTCACTATAGCTATGATTAAAATGCTTTTCATTTCAAAATAGACAGCTGGGAGTTTTCCCATTGAATAAGTTAAATAGGTAATGATGGTCATAATAGTAAATAATAGTAGATAAATAATTATAGTAAATGTTTACCTGCTTGAGAGTCAAAAGAAAACATTCCATAGAGTCCCTATCTAAGTAAGAGATTCAGCAATTCATCTCCTGATATTTGGTTACATGTATGGGGTGTGCAGGGAGGACTAACTCTTCTTGTGTAAAGGGAGACTTGCCAAGCCCTTTTCAGGCTGCTCATCCACCTTGGGTGTCTTCTCATTATTCAACTGTCACCTATGGCTCCTGGAAGCTGTAACATGTAGAGTGGTCACACACTGGTAAAACCACCTTGGCAGAAAGACTACACAACAATGAAGGTTATCAGCAAGACTTAAATCTGTCAGTGAGTTAGGGGGTGTCTAACCCTAGCATGCAGACTTCTCTCGATTGCTTAGGTGGAGGCCCCTGTAAACAGAAAAAATATAATCGAGGAGCAATGAATATATTTTTTAGTTTATATTTTTCAAAAAAGGGAAAAACACTGGCTTTAGCTGAAGGTTGGCTTACAATGAAGTTTCAGATTTTGCTTGCTGAATATTGAGGAATGGAAGCTTGATTGGTATAAATCATTCATTCAGTATTTCAGTATTTATTGAGTACCTATTATGTGCCATGAACAGTGCTTGGTATTGGTGATACAAGTACAAAGAATGTAACATTGATGTTCATAAGAAATATTCTGTTATGAAGAAACTGTTCATAAGAAAAATTCTGATGGGGAAGACATTCGTGTATATATATTTGTATATATATATATATGTATTTATATACATATATATATATACAAATACACACACATATGCAACATGAATATAAAATAAATAAGCACGCAAAATTATTCAGCTATTTGCCATCAGTGAGCATACACTAGAAAATAAGAACAAAAGACATTTTAAAATAATTCCTCCTCAGCACTAGTCCACTGCAGTTTGGTCCTAAATGATGGGTCTAGCTGTTTCTTGAATAGCCACATTGTTTTATGTTCTGTAAAATTTCTCAATGAATCTATGTGTCATAACTCAGTAAAAGCAGAACCAAAGAAAAAAGGGAAAATCTCATTACATATAGTCCATTACAAATCTGGTCCTCTTTGCAATCTCTCTCTCTCTCTCTCTCTCTCTCTCTCTCTCTCTCTCTCTCTCTCTCTCTCTCTCTCTCACCTATACCTTCCATCTTAGGATTACTACTGTGTATTGATTCAACGAAGGATAAATAATTTGCCCAGAGTCATACAACTAGGAAGTGTCTGAGGTCACATTTGAACTCAGGAACTCCTATCTCTAGACCTGGCTCTCAAGCCATTGAGCTATATATATATATATATATATATATATATATGTATGTATGTATATTTTATACATACATATGAGTATGTATAAAATCAAAATCTCTCTATTTCTCTTCATCACACGATGGGAAATTAAGTGATCAACCTCAAAATCTCTGTCATTTGCACTTCCTTCCTGCCCCTAATCAAGCCTCTTCTCTACCCAGCTAGTTAGCAAGTCCTAGAGATTTGTTACCGCCTTTCCCATCCCCCCAACCATCCTAATTTAGGTTCTCCCTAGTTTTTGCCTGAAGTATGGCAATAGAATTTTATATAGTCTATTTCCTCCCTTCTACAATTTGGACTCTAAGCCATTGTTAGATTAGCCTGTCTAAATTGCAGCATAGATCACGTTACCATTCTGTTCACAAAATTGAAATAATTCTTTAGGGTTTCTGAGTCCTTTCAGTCATGTCTGACTCTTCATGACCCTATTTGGGGTTTTCTTGGCAAGATTCTAGAATGATTTGCCATTTCCTTCTCTAGCTCATTTTATAGATGAAGAAACTAAGGCAAACAGGCTTAAATGACTAGTCCAGGGTCATACAACTACTAAGCGTCTGAGACCAAATTTGAACTCAGGTCTTCCTGACTCCAGGCCCAGCATTCTCTCCACTGCACTACCTAGATGTCCGTGTCCTTACTATGTATAGAATGAAATATGGACTCCTTACCTTCTCCAAGACTGTACTCCTGACTGTCCCAAACTTTCTCTAAAATTCCCCAGAAACCTCTTTCCTGGAGAAGTTCATCCTTCCCCTGAACTTTTCACATTGAAAGACCTTCTGCTCCATGGTTTCTCCCTCTGATTGGTTAGCTCTTTCCAGAACCACCATTTTATTTTACTTTTTTTCAGGTTTCTTTAATTTTTATTTTGAATATTTTCCCATAGTTACATGTTTCATGTTCTTTCCCTCTCAGAACCACCATTTTAAAGGGGATACCCAGACCAGGCATGTTTTCATTCCTTCCCAAGGATGCATTTTTTACTTTTATCAGACTTTAACTACAGTGTCCTATGCCTAGGAACCTTCTCTCCTTTCCTGCCCCCATGTTCTTCAGCTCCCTTTTATGTGTTTTCTCATCTTGTTAGAATATAAGCTTCTTGAGAGCTGTCTTTATTTCTATTGGATTTGTATGTTCAACCCTTATATTTAATAAATGCTTATTGACTTGATCCCAGTTTTCAAGACTTTCCACAATGTGGTCCTGATCTCTTGCATTCTCATATCCTATCACTACCATGTTCCAAATAAACTATTCGCTGTTTATTAAATGCCATCTAGCTGTCCCATTTCCATACCTTTGTCCTCTCCCCAGAATGGCTCCCTTCTACTAACCCCCACTTTCTAATCATCATCTATTTGAAAAGAAATTGTGCTCATCCTACAAAGTCTAGCTTAACTGTTAGTACCTTCCCTGTTGCTCCAAGAAGTGATTTCCTTCTCTGACTTCTCATGGCAGCATTTTTATTTTGTAAACTTCTTTAATTTGTAATCTATCATTCAGTTCTCCATGCTTTGTAAAGCATTTCATTATTGGTGATGCTAACACTTTGGCTCATGACCTGCAATGCAACACAGTACAGAGATGTGGTAGAAGAGGCATGTGGGACTAAATTTGTTTGAGGGCAGCTAGCTGGATTGGCGGATTGAGGAGTAAAACTGGGGTCAAGAGAACCTGAGTTCAAAACCAAATTCAGATATTTACTAGCTGTGTGATCATGGGCCAGTCACTTAACCCTGTATGACTCAGTTTCTTTATCTGTAAAATGAGCTAGAGAGGGAAATGACAAACCACTCCAGTATCTTTGCCAAGAAAATCCCAAATAGGGTCATGGAAAGTTGGACATGACTGAATGATTATAACCTAAACATTTACTAATTGACTCCACGACACCAGATATTTACTTTCTTTCTTTTCTCTTTCCACTTCCAAACTAGATTTTAACTACTTGGCCACAGTTTTACTATCTTTATATCCTTCCATGCCTTGCACATAGTAGGAGCGCAAAAGATATTAAACAGTAATGATTTTAATTCTAAAGAGAGCCTCTGGTCTACTATTAGAATTTCAGGTCTAAAATACTCTATTTTGGCTAACATGTGAAATGGTGAGACCTCTGAACCCCATCCCCCAGTCCCATACACACACCATTCCCATCCTGAAAAAGGCATAAACGAATCTCCAAACTGATGGTGAGTCATTATTGCAAAATGGAAATGGAAATCACTTCTGTGGAATCAGACAATCCCAAAGCAAAAGGAGAATGTCGAGCAGTGCCTCAGATGTCAATCATAGCAATGTTAACAAGTTTCTGCTATTTTTAATATCCTTATTCCCCAGTTAAATATAAGGCCAAGAATTCTTTTTTATGATTAAGTTTTTATAATTCAAAACATTCATTCCCGCAAATATGCTGTTACAGGCCTTGCTCTGATAATGAAACTAAGTGAACATAATAAATTATGGATTTAAATAATTATTATAAGATGACTACCAAAAATGGCCTTAATCAAGACTTATAGGTACACTTTTCACTCTATTTAAATGACTATAAATTTGATAGGCAACATAGTATAGTAGACAGATTTGCAGGCATATCTCAGCTCATTATATGACCATGGTCAAGTCACAGACTATTTAAGCCTCAGTTTCCTCAACTGTAAAATGAGTATATCAGTACTTGCAGTACCAACCCTATTTTATAAGCTTATTGTGAGTCTCAAATGAGATCGATGAAAATAAAATGCTTTGGAAATTTTAAAGTCTTATAAATGTCAGTTGCTATCATATAATATTTTTAATTGCCAACTAGTTTAAAAAAGATATAAATAAGTTGTAGTCAATATGTTAATATAGAGGTATGCATTCATATATCTATATAAATATTATGTGTTTTATGTATTATTTAAACTAATTTTCATTCAATCCTTAATTTCCATACCCAGAAGACAAAATAAACACAGACTCATTTAGAAATTATTAGGAACATATATTGTTTTTTGTCTTTTATACTGTACTTTATTGTATGCTAAAATTATTATGCACACGTATATCATTGTCCTCCCTACTCATGTAAACTGCTGTTAAGGTTATTCCTATCAGTGACAGTTGGATTGCACGGTATGATGAGGGATGTGTGAACCTTCCACAGGGGATGAATTTGTAACCTATCCATCCAATCCTCCATGCTTTGCAAAGTGTTTCATTATCGGTGATACTAACACTTTGACTCATGGCCTGGGATGCAATTCAGTGCAGTGGTGTGATAGGAGAGGCATCTGTTTTATGTATGGTGGGATGGTCTTCCCACATCAGGGCAGCTGGGTGACTCAGTGAGTAGGTGCTGGGCTTGGAGTCAATAAACCCAAGTTCAAATCCTGCTTCAGACATTTAGAAACTATGCCACTCTGGCCAAAGCACTTTGCTTTTCTGTGCCTCAGCTTCCTCATCTATAAAATGGGGTTGTTAATAGTATCTACTTCACAGGGTTGTTGTGAGAATAATACCAAATGGAATAACATGGAGTTCTTTGAAAACCCAAGAGAACTATATAAATTCTGTTGTTGTTATTGTTGTCTAGTTGTTCAGTTGTGTCCAACTCTTTTCTTTTAAACCTTTACCTTCCGTCTTGGAATCAATACTGTGCACTGGTTCCAAGGTAGAAGAGTGGTAAGGGCTAGGCAATGGGGGTTAAGTGACTTGCCCAGGGTCACGCAGCTACAATGTGTTTGAGGTCAGATTTGAACCCAGGACCTCCTGTCTCTGAGCCTGGCTGTCAATCCACTGAGCTACTCAGTGGCCCCCTGTGTCCAACTCTTTGTGACTCCATGGACCATATCTATCCATGAAGTCTTCTTTTTTTTTTTACTTTAAATTTTTTTTATTTTGAATATTTTCCTATACTTCCATGTTCCATGTTCTTTCCCTATCTCCCAAACCTCCCCACTCTCATAGCCAATGCACAATTCCACTGGATTTTACATGTATCATTGATCCAGACTTAATTGCATATTATTGATAGTTGGACTAGAGTTATCATTTAGCATCTATGTCCCCAATAACATCTGCGTCAGCCCATGTGTTCAAATAGCTGTTTTTCTTCTGTGTTTTTCTTCCCACAGTTCTTTCTCCAAATGTGGCTAGTTTTCCTTCTCATACCCTCAGCCTTACTCTGGATCCTTGCATTACTGCTAGTACAGAAGTCCATTACATTCGATTGTATCACAGTGTATCAGTCTCTGTGTATAAGGTTCTCCTGGATCTGCTCCTTTCACTCTGCATCAATTCCTGGAAGTCATTCCAGTTCACATGGAATTCCTCCAGTTCTTTTTTTAAAAAATATTTTGTTTCTTAGAAAAATTTTCCATGGTTACATGAATCATGTTTTCACTTTCCCCTTCACCCCCCCTTCACCCCCCCACAGCTGATACGCCTTTCTGCTGGTTTTAACATGTCATCAATCAAGACTTATTTACATATTATTGATAGTTGCATTGGTGTGTTCATTTTGCATCTACATCCCCA
>NC_058133.1:327874200-327885784 GCF_016433145.1 Gracilinanus agilis
ACCACAATTTGTTCAGCCATTCCCCAATTGAAGAACATTCACTCATTTCATGAAGTCTTCTTAGAAAGGATACTGGAGTGGCTTGCCATTTCCTTCTCCAGGGGATCTTTTTGCCAAGAAATCAGAGATTAAGGGACTTCCCCAGGTTCACATAGCTAGAAAGTGTCTGGGGCTGGATTTTAAACTCAATTCTTTCTGTCTCCAAGCCCAGTGTTCTATCCACTGAGCCATTTAGCTGCCTCCTAAGCATTCAGAAGTTAAGTTATTTGCCCTACGGTCACAGAGCTAGGAAGTATTTGAGACTGGATTTGAACTCAGATCTTCCCAGTATTCTTAACCATTGAGCCACAGATGCCTCTATATAAATGCTGTTTATTTTGTTCATTATTGTTATTATTATATTATTTATTTATACATTATCTATAATAGTTGTTTGATATTTATTATTATTATTATTATTATTATTATTATTATACTTTGAGTTTTCTCCCAAACCCAACTAAACAAATGGCAATAAGTGATCCCTTGTCAGTCGAGGGGGAGTTTATTAAGCCTTTATTATGCAAGATTCTGTGCCAAGCACTGGGGAAATGGAGACAGACAATAACCATCTTTGCCCTGACATGCTGGACTGGCTTCTTTAAGGATCATAGGAGCATTGATTTAATGTGTAAAGGACTTTAAAGTTCATAGAGTCCAACTTCTTTATTCTACTGATGAAAAAACCAAGGCACAGATAGGCTAAGTGTTTTGCTCAGAGTAAGGAAGCTATTAAGTATCCGAGGCAGGATTTGAACTTAGGTCTCCACCATACCACCCAGGTAACTTCTCAGATTTTCTGACCCTTTGGACTTCTGCTCCCTGCATCAGGTAGCAACACGAGGGCAAGTTAAATCATCATCAAAAATTATGATTGCTTTTCTTGGTTTAGAGATCTCATAATCAGAGCTTCTCCCACAACTGTAGAAATCCTTCCATTTGATGTAGGTATATTTCACTAGACTGAGTGGGTCACTGACTACATCATTAAAGAGTCCATCATCACTGACCACTTCCAATTCTTTTTGACTATCCATGTCACCAACTCGGCTTGTGATATTCTATAGTCAGTCTTCTCCAGTTTCTCTTCAGTGGGTTCCTCCACTACAGCCTCTTCTAGCCTTAGGTTCCATCACTGCTCTTGGGCTGGTAGCAGGGGGAATGGGAAGGAAGCCAAAGCTGAGAGGACAAGGGAAAGGTGTGAAGACAGCTTAGAGGAGAGCTCATGAGGATTTGTGAAAAGAGGAATGCAAGGGAGACCTGAGATATCCATTTCTTATGTTGTCATGAAGATGGTGTTGAACTCAGGGTGATATTACAAGGTGTATGGCACTTGTCACTTTACAATAAAGCATAATAAAGTTGTTATTCCTATGGTTATGTCAATATGATGCACCAGGTAGCCCAGAACTACCAGGTCTTTTTATTAATATACTGGCTGGGAAGAACCCAGATGAATTCTGGATGTAACTCACAGTAATTGGTCCTTCCACTCTCTAAACTCTAAATAAATAACTTAATGAAACTTCCTTCCTCACAGTTTAAAAAGAAAGTTCAGAGGCTTATTAGATTTTTTTCAGCTTTGAAAGAGCTCATATTCCTCATCTAGGAATTTTATTTTTTTCACAGTTAGTTTTTTATTGATTAAGAAAATTTTCCATGGTTACATGATTCATGTTCTTTCTCTCCCCTCCTTCCATCCCACTCCCATAGGCAACACGCAATTCCACTGGGTTTTACATGTGTCATTGATCAAGACCTATTTCCATATTATTGATATTTGTACTAGGGTGATCATTTAGATTCTGCATCCCCAATCATATCCCCATAGACCCATGTGATCAAGCAGTTGTTTTTCTTCTGTGTTTCTGCTCCCATTGTTCTTTCTCTGGATCATCTAGGAATTTAAAAAACCTAGTTGACTGAAGCACTTACAAATCTAGTTGAAGGGACATTAAAGTTAATCTAGACTAATGCCTCCATTTTATGGATGAAGAAACTGAGACCCAGACAGCTTGTAACTATCCCAGTCAAAAAACTTGGCAAGTATCAGAGGCAAGATTTGAACGTGGGTCTGGCAGACTACAACTCTGATTTCCAGTAACTGTTATATTACCTCAGTTTTGTTATTGTTGCTCATTTGGAATGAGAAGGACAATCTGGATTTCAGGATGCTATTGGCAGGAGACTTTGGTAATGTTTTAGTAGACCAAAGAGCCTAGGAACTTCCAGAAATAAAAAAGAGAACCCATTTTTTTACTTAGGATAAAACATTCAGTTTAGAACTATTAAGTGGATTTTACTGTGTCAGCTCGTTCTGATCTGTTCAGTCACTTTTCAGTCATGTCCAACTCTTCATGACTCCATTTGGAGTTTTCTTGGCAAAGATACTGGAGTGGTTTGCCATTTCCTTCTCCAGCTCATTTTTAGATTTGAACTCAAGAAGGTGAGTCTTCCTGGCACTAGGTTCAGCACTAAAGGAGACCTGATTTCAAATCTGGCCTCGGATAATAGTTGTGTAATCTTGGGCAAGTCACTTAACCTCTGTCTGTTTCAGTTTCCTCAACTGTAAAGAGGGGATAAAAGTAGCACTTTGTCCCAGAGTTGTTGAGAAGATCAAATGGATAATATTTGTAAAACGCTTAGCATGGTGCCTAGCACATAGTCAGTTCTTAATGCAAATAAAGTCCTCCTCCTCCTCCTGGTTTCCAATTCATTAGGCTACAAGAACAAAATATAGGTCCCTGGATTCTCTACAAACTTGAATTGCTATGAAAATCTAAGAAAAAAGACAATAGGACAAGTACATTAAGTTTCCTCATTTACTGCCTAACAAACTTCCTTTAGTGACTGTTCTTTTAAATAGTATGCAGATTTCTCTTGGACCATTAAGACAGACCATAGTTCTGTGTTGATTTGTGCAACAGTTGTAACTTCAATGAAAGTTTTTCAGAAGGAAATCTACTTTTCAAAATAAGCCACAGAACTTTATTTTGCTTTCTTTTCCTGAAAACAATATGGTTCTTATGTTGTTTTTTTTAATCACACGAACTGTGGCTTTTGGAGTATGTCTGGCTCTGACTATACTCTCTTATTTCACATATTAATATCAAGGAATTCATTTAACTCTCACATCCCTGTTTCTTAGCCTGTAAAATGTGCCTAGCATGACTTGCCTGCCACTTCCCTTTAGAATCTGGTTCCAACTTATCTTTCCTGCCTTAGATCATTTTATATTCTAGCCAAATTGACATCCTCATGGTTCTCATATTTCTGCTCTGCTCCCTCTCACTTCCATGACTTTGTTCATGTCTTAGTTCCTTGCCTTGAATGGCACTACCCTGCTCCTTTTCTTCATTTCCCTATTTTTGAAATTAAATTCTACATTTCTTAAGAATCTAAAATGCTAGATACTGGGGCAAGTACAAAGATGGTAATTAAATAGTTCTTCCTTTGAAGGAATTTACCTGAAGCTGGTTGAGGAGGAGGCACATGACACATATTTGGTTAAGTATAATCCACATTTGTGATGGGGGCAAAAGAGAAGTGTAGACAAAGTGCCCTAGAAACACTTGAAGAAGAAGTGAATGTCTTTGGCTTAGGCTGGATGGGTGAGGTCAAGGAGAGAACAGGAGAGGTCACATACAAGAGATAGCCATCAAGTCCAGGTTTAAAGAATAATGATTCGGAAAACTAGGGAAGAGGAAGGAATGGCTTATGAAAGACTACATTTAGGTAGAGGAAATATGGTATATCGCAATGAGTAATTGAGTATCATCATTATCATCATCTTCATCATCATTCTCAATCTAAAGCTGAAAGAGACCTCAGAGTCCATTCAGTTTAACTTCCACATCTTACCGAGAAGGAAATGGAAGTCCATGGAAGCCAAGTGGCTCACCACATGTGACAATAGATATTGTGTCAAAAGCAGGATTTAAAGCCACATTCTTTGACTCCAGAGCCAGTACTCATTTCACTGTATCCCCATTCCTCCCTTAAAAAACTAGGACTTCAATTTTCTTAAGAACAAGGAGAATGAGAAAAAAACATATTGCGAAATAAGATTGCAAAGATAGGCAGCAGAAAAACTATGGAGGGCTTTAAATAGTATTGAAATCCTTCCCTTCCTCAAAGACTCAGCTCAGGTATTACTTCCTCCATTAAGCATTCCCTGAAGGCTCCAACTGGAAGTTATCTCTCTCCCTTCTTGAATCTCTCAAGGTACTTTACTTTTTAACTTCTCTTACATGCTTAAAATTTCTTAATTTTTATTATGGCAATTTGTATCCCTAACATTTGCTACTAAAGGGTAAACTCTTACAAAAATTATTACATATGCACAATTATTTGGGTCCTTTGTGTTTTGATTACTATGGTGATTTTCTTTAACAATTCATATTTTATTGAATGTTCAAATGCACTAAAATGTTCCATTTTCTGTTAATTTGCCAGTATAAAAGATAGCACCACACTTCTTTATACTATCAGGGGAATTAATTTTCAAACCTATCTTTTAGTATTTTTAACATTTCAATTTCAACCAGCCATTTACATCATTAAGATTTTGGTTTTGCACATAGAAATATTAAAATTTAAATATGAACTAATTATTTTCCTTAATCTACTTTTTCCTTTGAGTTGGTAGGTTTGGGAGGAGATAATGAGAAGTTAAAAAAAGTGAGTTAGAAAAAGGCTTGTTTAGTACTTAAAGCTTTTCTGATGATCTGAAAATGACAGTACATTGGATTTGGAATTGTGGTTTACTTACAATTCTAGTTCTGGTATAGACATGTTTATGTATTAAATATTGTAGACTCATGTAGATTGTTGTTTATTTGTAATTTGACAATGAACTCTCCTTGAGTTTTGCCACTTTCTAAATTGAAGTTTCTGGATATATTGTTCTCATTTCCTGCTAGATATCAAATTAATGATGCTAGGATTTCATTCTTGATTGAAAGTGATGACTCTCATGATATAGGACTCTGATTATGGAGTTATCTATATGTAATGGTTTGTAATTGAGTCTAAGTATTTTTCCAACATGCTAATTTACTGTGTGCTGTTTGATTGAGTTTGTTGCTTTTTTTTCTGAAAAGGAATATGTTTCAAAGTATTCAGTAAAAACTTGACTAATGTACCACCATTACCCTCACCTCAAAATCTGTCCAGAAATTTATCATAAAATGAATTTGTAATATGTTAAAATATTGTATTGCTTTCTATTTTCTTTTTAGTCTTATAACTGCCAAACTATTTTGGTATTATTAAGGATATGTGTTTATATACATATGAAAACCAAAATAAGACTTAGTCACTCTATATTTTCCCACTGAATATATAATGTTTTCAAGACAGCAAAAAGTAAACAAATTGTGAAACAAATTGTAAATAAAGACTTGCATAAAAATAATATGTAATAATAAAAATAATAAATTGTAAGCTCCTTGAGGACAAGGATTGTGCCTTCTCTAATCTTTGCAACATCAGCACTTAACTGTATGCAATATACAATTGCTTAATAAAATGCCTATTGAATTCCATAATTGATTCATGGAATAGATGAAGTGTAAAAGATACCAAAGCAGATGTATACACACAGTAACCTAATATTTGATCAACACAAAGACCCTAGACACAAGGATAAGGACTCACTATTTGAGGGGGAAAATACTGCTGAGAAATTGGACAGTAGCATAGAGAAAATTCGATTTAGACAAGCACCTTATGCTTTATGCCAAGATAAACTACATATGGATGCATGACCTAGATAAATTATTTAAAATATCTATGGACAGAATAAAGACATGGTCAAACAATGAGTAGAGAACATAAAAATGTAGAGACTAAGACATAGTTTTGTTACATTAAATTTAGAAATATTTACATAAACTAATCCAATAAATCTAAGATTAAAAGGGAAACAATTAACTAGGAAAAGATTTTTAAAGGAAGTTTCTCTAATAAAGGCTCCATTGCCAACTTATATAAGGAATTGATTAAAATTTTTAGAAGTAAAATGATAAATGACTTACAGCTAGGAAGTCCAGGCTATCTATAGCATTATGGGGGGAGGGGGAAGTTCTAAATCACAACTAATTAAAGAAGTGCAAATTAAAGCAATTCTGAGATTATAGCAATTCTAATTTTACCCCTCAAATTGACAAACAGGACAAAAAAAGGAAAATGATAAATATTGGAGGAGCTGGGGAAAAGCAGGCACATTAATGCCCTGTTGGTAGAATTGTGGATGGAACTAACTATTCTGAAAAACAAATTTTCAAAAATAAAAATTACAAAATAGTGCCTGCCCTTTTACTCAGAAATAACCACTATTATGTTTAAAAGAGATTGAAGAAATAGAAAAAGGTTTTGTGCATACAAAAATATTTATGCCAAATCTTTTTTGTAGTGGTAAATCCTGGAAACCAAACGAATACCCATAAATTAAAGAATAGATAAATAAATTGTGCTATATGTATGTGAGAGTGTACTATTGGGCTGTAAAAAATGACGAAATAGATGATTTCCAAGAGACATAGAAATATTTATATGAAAGAAATGAAGTGAGTCAAATCAGAAGAACAATTTTTACAGTAACATCAATATCATAAAACAAGCATTTTTGAAGACTTAAAAAATGACAATGAACTGAACAGAACCAAAAGCATCCTATATACTAGAATAATATTATGAAGAAAAAATATGAAAAATATGGCTTAGCTATACCAAATCTCAAACTGTATCATAAAGCAGCAACCATAAAAATACCTGCCACTGACTGAGAAATAGAAGTAGATCAAAGGAATAGTTTAAGCACTCAAAATGCAGTAGTAAATGACAATAGTAACCTAGAATTTGACATACCTAGATCCAAGCTTCTGGAAGGAAAATGCACTATTTGACAAAAACTTCTGGTAAAACTGGAAAACAGTATGGCAGAGACTAGGCACAGAATACTTCATGCCCATTTACCAATGTAAAGTCAAAATGGACACATGATTTAGAAATAATTAACATATTAGAGGATAATGGAATAATTTACCTGTCAGATCTATACATGAGGGAAGGACTTATGTCCAAACAAGATGCAGAAAACATTACAAGATAAAATAGATAACATTGACTACATTAATTAAGAAGTTTTGCCCAAATGCAAGCAAAATTAGAAGGGAAACACGTAGGGGAAAATTTTATAGCATGTTTCTCTGACAAAGGCCTTCTTTCTCAAATACAAAGAAAACTGAGTCAAATCTATAAGAATGCAAAGCATTTTCCAATGATACGAATAGGAAATTCTCAAATGAAGACATTAAAACTATCTTTAGTCAAATTTAAAAAAAACACTCCAAATCACTATTATTAGAAAAATGTAAATTAAAACATCTTTGAGGTATCATTTTACACTTATCAGACTGGCTAACATGATAAAAAAAGGATAATGATAAATAGTGAAGGGAATGTGAAAAAAATTCGGACACTAATACACTGTTGGTGGATCTGTGAACTGATACAACCATTCTGGAGAGTAAAGGGTCAATAAATTGTCCATACCCTTTGACCCAGCAATATCATTTCTAGTTCTGTGTCCTAAAGACAGCAAAGATAGGGGGAAATGACCTGCTTTACAAAAATATTTATAGTAACTCTTTTTTTTTGTGGTGGCAAAGAACTAGAAATTGAAGGGATATCTATTAATTGAGGAATGACTGAGCAAGTTGTGGCATATGATTTAATGGAATACTATTATGCCAAATGAAAAGCTAAACAAGATGATCACAAAAAACCTAGGAAGACTTATATGAAGTGATGCAAAGCAAATTGAAAAGAATCAGGAGAGCTCTGTACACAGTAACAGGAATAAAGTACAATGTTCAACTATGAATTACTTTTTAACTATTATCAGCAATGCAAGGATCCAGGAAAATTCTGAGTGAATCACAATGAAAAAGGCTATCCACTGCCATAGAAGGAACATGATAGAATTGAATACAGATTAAATCATGCCATTTTTTACCTTATTTCTTCATGATTTTTCTCTAGTTTAAGTGATATATCTCCTTTCACATATGTATTATATAATAACATATATACACTCTATATCTTATTATCTGCTGTCTTGGGAAGGGAGGAGGGATGGGAGAACAAGAAAGAAAACATGGATCACAAAATGTCAGAAGATGATTGAAAATTGTATCAATATGTAATCTAGAAAAAACAAACATTTTAATTAAAAAAGACAAATAATCCATGACTTCAGAGACATGATAATGAAATATGCTATCTACCTTATGACAAAATGATGATAGATTTAAAGTGAAGAAAAAAAAAAATATATATATATATATAGTTGTTGTTGCTGTTTATTTGTTTTTCAGTCTTGTCCAACTCTTCATGACCCCCATTTGGAGTTTTTTTTGGCAAAGATATCTGTGTAGTTTGCTATTTCTTTTTTCCAGCTCATTTTACATTTAAGGAAACAGAGGCAAACAGCATTAAATGACTTTCCTATGATCATAAAGCTAGTAAGTGTCGGAGGCAAGATTTAAAGTCGGCTCTGACTGCTGGCCATGGCTCTATTCATTGCATTACCAAGCTGCATACTTGTTAAAAGGAATTTCTTTTTCTTTTTTTCTCTTTTTCTCCAGTGGAATGGACTTGGGAGTAAGAAAACAAATAGATTTCTATTAATTTTTTTAAAAATATAAAGGTTGGGTGGGTACTATATAAAATATTATATTCACTTTAAATGTGGTCATTATATTTTTAGTTTTTCTTTATTGTTTTACTTTACTAAAAGAGAGCTTCCTTGTAGTTTGGGTAACCTGAATAAGTTTCTGATGTTTGCCTAAACAAAACATCGAATAAGTAAAAAAAATACTTAAAAAATAAGTAAAAAACATACAACAAAAAAAGCAAGCACTATTACTTAGTATATATTATGTGCCAGACACTGTGAAACTAGTGACCAAGTCTTAAGGAACTCGCATTCTACTAGAACTGAATTAGTGGCAAAATTAATTTATTTGCATAAAGGCTGAAATGGGTAGCTAGGTGGCATAGTGGATAGTGATCATCCTCAGAAAGATACATCTTCTCAGGCAAGTCACTTAAGCCTGCTTGCCTTAGTTTTCTCATCTGTAAAATGATCTGGAGAAGAAGATGGCCAACCACTCCAGTATCTCTGCCAAGAAAGTCCCAAATGAAGTGAGGAAGAGTCAAACATGACTGAAAAACAACTGAACAAAAGTCTGAAAAACGGTATAACAAAGTTATGTTATTTTTATTATTATTTAAGTCAAGTAATCAACAGCCTTCATGAGTACATAAAATACTTAGCCATTGAAGACTGAAAGAAATTCTTTCGGATGTGGGATGAGAAAATCCCTCAAAGGATTTGAGAAAATGGAACACTTTGCTCTTAAAGGGCAAGGTAGCAGCTAAATCAGAATGCTTTGGCCTGTAGTGAATCCAAAAACTTGATTTGGTCATAGGAGAGCAATAAAGAATAATGATTTATGATTAACTGAAGAGATAACTCAACATTCTCTTCAGGAGGGCTTATCTTTTAAATGATGTACAAAAAGAACCACTCTAAAACTCGTAAGGGGAGAGGAATCATTTTTTTTTCCATCCTAAGAGCTACAAACTTCTATAAAATGAGAGGGACAGATTTTCCTATTGGGGAGTAACAGAAAGTATAAAGAACTACTTTCTTCTGCTGAGGAGAGATGAGTATGCTTTTAAAAATATCTCACAAAAAGCTTTGCATAAACATTATAAAACCCATGTAATATTTGTTTTCCGTCTCCCAATACTAGTTTTAAATAAATGTAATTACTCTTGGACAATAATATGTTTTAACATCAGGTACTGAAAACCAATAAAATGGAAAAAAAAAGAAAAAGAAAAACAATCCCAAACCATTCACCTTGGAAGGATTCCTATTTGAAGGCTAACCTGGACATTATAACCAGTGTCAGAAGGTGAAAGGTTAAAAGTGTAAAACTTTTCCAGTAAGTCTTCATCTTTATTTTCAAGTCAGTCCATATGGGATTAAAAAAAAGTTTCATTTAATTAGATCAACGCTATGAAAAGTTTCAAGGATCTCCATCATTTGGGCCCTGCCTTTGGGGAACTTCTTGAGAATGGGACTTGAAGGCCTTTCAAGCTTTATAGGAAGTGTACCCTGGATAAAATCTTTTGCAAGGAACAATAAAAGTCTGAATAATGGAGACCATGAGCCTGGTGTTGCTGTAATGAAAGAAGTCCTCGATATTTTGGCACTTCTCAGTTGATGTAAAATGTGTGTTTTTCTCATTGATTGAGGGGATTGCCAACAGGAATAAGTGAAATGTGTGTTAATCCACCACTTGTCCACAGCAACAGTAAAAAACCTTTGCTGCATTTCCTTTTTGGGATCCTGCCTCCCCTTTGATTCACACCTATTTTTTTTAAATCCAGATTAGACCCTGGATAATATTATTTATATGGTACTACTACATTTGATTTACACATTACAGCCTGCTACAACATATAGCTGGGCTTCCTTTTATCCCCAGACTCAAAAATAAGGTCAGATTAATTGTGTTTGTAGAATTATTCAGGATCTATCAACCTACTAACATACATACTTTTTTTTCTTGAGTTTTTACTTCACTACTTCTAATAGCAGTAATAGATCTGTACAATAGAAACCTAAACTTTAAATTTTAATGATGGTCATTTAAATCCTCTATTTTATGTAATGTTTTTGTCAGTCCAGAACTTTGATTTCATCAATGAAGAGAAATATCAAAAATTCTCTTCATTTACTTGCACATGATCATGCAACTGTTATATGTCAGAGATAGAAATTCATCCTAAACTTTATTGGCCAGAGGCATGACTATCTCTCTATGCACTCTGCCATGTTGCCTCCTAGACTAGTCCTATGAAATTCTCTTTCAAGAGTTATTGACTCAAATAAGACATGAGAAAGTGGACTATGCCATCGATTGGGGAATGGCTGAACAAATTGTGGTATCTGTTGGTGATGGAATACTATTGTGCTCAAAGGAATAATAAACTGGAGGAATTCCATGAGAACTGGAATGACCTCCAGGAATTGATGCAGAGTGAAAGGAGCAGATCCAGGAGAACATTATACACAGAGACTGATACACTGTGGTACAATCAGACACAATGGACTTTTCTACCAGCAGCAATGCAATGACTCAGGACAATCCAGAGGAACTTATGAAAAAGAACTCTAGCCACATCCAGAGAAAGAATTGTGGAAATGGAAATGCATTATAAAAATATGTGATTGATCACCTAATGCGATAGGGTTATGATTGGGGTTTTGATGTTAAAGAATCGTGCTACTGCAGATACAAGTAACACAGAACTAGATTTTGAACAAATAATACATGTATAACCCAGTGGAACTACTTGTTGGATTTGGGAGATGGGAGGAAAGCTGGAGATGGGGAATGAGGATCATGCATCATGAAACCATGGAAAAATATTCTAAATAAAAAAAGGGGGGGGGGAAAGAAAG
>NC_058133.1:327886130-327947951 GCF_016433145.1 Gracilinanus agilis
GAAGGAAGGAAGGAAGGAAGGAAGGAAGGAAGGAAGGAAGGAAGGAGGGAAGGAAGGAGGGAAGGAAGGAAGGAAGGATCTGATAGAGCCTTAGATCAGTTTACCCTATTTTTGAACTCCATACTTGTCTCCTCTGATTACTATCCTCCCGAGTTTATTCTTCATGGCTTTAATTTTTCTCAAGTTATCAATTAGTGAAGACATGAATGAAGTAGTGGAAAAAGTGCTAGACTTGAAATAAGATAACTCACATACTACTAGTTTCTGTTATGCTATTAGTTGGCTGTGTGATCTTAGGCAAATCACTTGATTATTGCAAGCTTCATTTTCCTGCCTCTTAGGTCTGACAAGGTTCAAATTAGAGGATATATTTCAAGATCTTTGTAAACTTAAAAGTTCTACATAAACATAGACTAACATTATTATGACTTGAAACAGTTATCTTAAAGACTTTTTTCTGGTCTTTCTGGTTCACTTCTGAGAAAACTCTACAAATTTAGCAAGGGAAACATGCAATGCTAGGAGCCTAAATAAACAAAAACAGTTTATAAATGAATGGGAAAGGTCTTTTCTCTGATATTTTCACCTGCATGTGCTTATATAAACATTATAGAATCCAAGAATTTTATATATGAAAAGAACCTCAGTGCCCATCTTTTTAACCCATGCCTGAAAAAGAATCCCTACTACAACTTAAACAATAAACGACCATCTAATCTTTACTTGAAGACTTCCAATGTAAAGGAACCCTCCATCTGCTGAAGTAGTCCATTGTAATTTTGGATCTAATGATTAGGAATTTTTTCTTCACATTAAGACTATTTTGCTTCTTTACAAATTCTATCCATGGCTGGGGTCAAACCAAGCAAATCTAATCATTTCTGCCTAACAATTTTTTACACACTGGACAGCAGATATTATGTGCTAAGTCTTCTTCAGGTTATAGACTGAAGATCTTTCTTTCCCTATCTCTCTCTCTCTCTATGTTTCTCTCTGACTCTGTCTCTGTCTCCCTCTCTCTCCTTCTATCTCTCTGTTTCTGTGTCTCTTTCTTAACCCCGATAGCAAGGTCCTGAATGCTCTTTGGCAGAAAAAGTTCTTCCTAAATTATTTCATCCAAAACCAAACAAAGTATCCTGGATGAGATCTATTGAGAACAAATACAGAAAGACTATCACCAAATGTAGCCCCAAATAGTATGATTAGCTTTTTATCTCATGGTAAGCTTAAGTCCACTAAAACATACCAATGTTTTTTTCATAAATGTCATGGTCTAATCATACCTCCCATCTTTTACTTAAGCTAACCTGAAATTTATTTCTTGAACCAATGTGTAAGACTTTACATTTTGCTCTAGTAAACTTTCTGTTATTCAATTTAACCCAGTGTTCTAGCTTGTCAAAATCTTTTTGGATCCTAAATGCCAACCAATGTGTATCTATGCAACCTTAACTTTGTCTAAATTTACTCATCCAAGATTTTTGTTTCCTGTTCTTTCATGGGTCTACATGAACTGTACTGTACTGTAAATTCCCTGAGGTTAAGGTCTTCTCTGTATTTACAGCCCCATACTGCACAGCGCACAGAATCATACCAAGCATCTGGCTTGTACAAATTGAATGTAACAAATGAAATAAATATTTAACAAATTATCTGATTCTTTGAAATGAGGCTTTTCTTAACAAACTAAAAGATGAGTTCGTTACAAAAGTCAACACAATTTATTGCCTTCTTTCCTTTCCCCTGTAGCCATATCCACACATATAACAACTTGAAGCTCCTTTTTCTTTGGGGTTTGGGTTTGTACTTATATTATAAGCAGCCAGATTTCTTTTTACCTCAAAGTTTTGGTAAATTCTTTGGAGCCAGAAGAGGATGTTATTTTTACACTGATGAAATGGGCACGCATTTTTAAACATCAATTCTTCATTATAACAAGTTTCATTAGTCAAGTTCAGAGTTTGGCCAAAGCTACAGGATGGTGCTGACGTATTTTGGATTGACTTAGTCTTTCCCAAAATCACCATCTGGAGTCTGGTTTTTCAAATGAAAAGCCAACTTCATCCAAACTTTCCAACTCTAGTTTCTGAAAAATGTCAAAGGAAATATACCTATAATATACTTTTATAGGTCATCACATAGAAATTTCTAGCATATAATTATGTATGCAAGCGTGGAAGAGAACATAGATGGTTTTGCATGTTGAATTCTAAAAATAAATTTAAGTTAATATTCAATTTAATTCAGCAAATATATATTAGGCACTTATGTGCATGGATGGTAGCCAAGCTTGGGATGCAAAGTAAAATCTAATGTTGTAGGAAGAGTACACATACCGTATTTAAAACATTAACTTATGAGAGTAAGACAAATGCAAAGGAGAGAGCTAGGCAAAAGTCTTGAAGAAATATGAGTAGGTAGGGGTCACTTTCTCCTTGGGGAGGTAGGAGGGTTAGTTACAATTAATAACTTAAAGACAAAATCTGGATTCAAATGCCACCTCTGACACTTACTAACTATTTAACCCTTGGTAAGTCATTTATCATTTTTTGAACTTCAGTTCCCTCTTCTGTAAAATCTGAATGAGAGTACCTATCTAGCAGATGTTTGCAGGATGAAACATCTATAGCTGAAAGGGACCTCAGAGGTCATCTAGTCCAATGTTCTTATTTTACAAATGTGGAATATTGGTTCCAGGGAGGTTAAGTGAATTCCATGAGGTCACACCAATAGTTATGAGTTTCAAATGAATTAATGTATGTAAAGCACTTTAAATACCTAAAAGTTTTTTGTAAATATTGGCATTTATTCTTAGAAGTGACATCTTTGGATGGCCTTACAGGAAGGGGCAGATGACTTTAGAAAGAGATGGAGGTAAAGCTAAAGCATTTCAGGATTGAGAAGATGTGAGCAAAGACACAGGAAGAAGAGAAAACATAAGTACAAAAACCAAAGACTGGTCCAATTTTTCTTCAACATAAAAAAAACATAAAGGTGAGCAGATGAAAATAAGGACAGAAGGATAGATTAAAGCCAAGATATGGAGGACCTTTGAAAACAAGAGTCATGTTAAATTTTGATTTAGAAAGTAACAGGGAGTGAAGCAACTAGATGGCTCAGTGAACAGAGAGCCAAGTCTGCAGATGGGAGGTCCTGGGTTCAAATCTGATCTCACACATTCCCTGATTACATGACCCTGGGAAAGTCAATTGACTTCCATTACCTAGCCCTTACCACTCTTCTGCATTGGAACCAATACTTAATATTGATTCTTAGATGGAAAGAAAGGTTTTCTAAAAATATTTTTAAGAAAAAGAAGTAACCAAGGAAAACGTTGGAGGAGAGGAGTAAAGTGAACACAGGAATAAATTAAAAGGATAAATCATGCAACAATGTGTAAGATGGATGAAGGGATGAGTAAACTAGAGAGAGGAAGGTGAGTTAGGAAGTTATTACAATTACAAGAAGAAAGGAGGAGATAAATAGGCATGGTTACAGTTAGAATGAAGATATAGGAGATGTTCCAAAGGTAGGAACAATGTGACTTTGAAACTCACTGGATGCAGAGACACTGGAAAATTCCAAAGTTATTAACCTGGAATTCTGGAAGAATGACTCTCCCATTAAAACAACAGAGAGATTGGGGTGAAGCTGAGGAGTAGCCACAGAGATGATGTATGTAAGGTAATGCGAACTCACTTCACTGACCTAACCCTGCCCACATTTTATGTCTCTGAAGAGACCTGATTTGCTGTCCTCATAACACATAGCTCTCCAACTTAAATTATGTGTCTACGTTTTAGAGTCTCCTTTTCTACAAAAGGCTCTTTCATCATGTTGGATGAAAGCATGCAAGCAATAATAACTCTGTCAAACAGAGTCTGATCTAGTTATACTCTGGCACTGCTTTTTTGACTGTGAGAAACAAGATGTTTGTTTTCTTCCCTGTACACTAAACCAATCTGAGTTTTACCTGGTTCTACAGGTACCTCATTCTAGTGCCTAAAGAAGCCTGATGGAGATGCACGCAAAGTAACATGCCTGAAAGCTTAAAGGCATTAGAGAATTGAAAAGCATTAAAAAAAAGTAGAGGAACCAAAAACCTTGCTGCATTTGAAACTAAACCTGTACTCTATCACAGGCTTGGGATCCTGGATGAGGGCTTAAAACAAAACGAGCTGGGTTTTTCTTTCATTGACCACAATAAAAAATGTGTCTTAAAAGAAAAAGTAAATGAAATGAGAAGAAATTTTAAGCCAGCCAGATGATGTAAGGGATCCTTTCCAGTTCCCATAGTGCCCTGTAAAGATTATTTTTAAAGAGGTCTGGTCATATGATTTTGTTAAACTGTTCTGCTCCCATTGATTATTCTTCTTAGGAGTCTGAAATAGAAATGCTTTCTGTCAACAATAAAACATTTAACTTTCACTTCTAAAGGAATCCAACATGAATACTTTGATTCCTTAGAGCAAGGATTCTTAACATAGGGTCCATGTATAGATTTCAGAGAGTCTCTAAATTTGGGAGGGGAAAAATACTTTCCCTCCATATAATCTCTAACTAAAATTTAGCATTTCGTTAAGAATATCATTCTAAGAAGGGGTACATAGTTCCGATTGGAGTGCCAAATAGAATAGACATCAATCAGGCTGTCCATAACAGAAAAAGCTTAAGAATTCTTGCATTAGATGATGTAATAGTTTCATCCTTATTTGCAGGAGTTTCACTCACAGTGGTGATAATTTCAGCCTCAACTGTATAGTCTTAGCTATTCACTTCTTTGGCAAATCTAATTTAAATAAGATTATGGGGGAAAATTGCAAGGTACTGACCAAGAAACAAGATAACATTCAAATAAATTCAAGAAAATAAAGCTACTTCTACCATATTTGTTTAAAGAATGACAAAAAAAAAAGCATCTGAAGTAGAATTAAAAACTCTTGGAAGGTGTGCAAATACTCACCCAGGAGTGGCTTCCAATGATTCTGTTGGCTTTCTCCCAGATTTTCTCCTTTTCTCTCAGTTCCTCACCACTCAGTTTGAGGTTGTTTAGTCCCAAGCTGAGAAATGATGCTCTCCTTCTAAACATTAGGTTCTATCTCTTTAACCAGAAATAATAGAGTTCTTTGGTTTCTTCAAAAGCCTGGCCAGAGCCTTCAGTTTGAGAGAATTTGACCCTGGAGTTTTGAAACAAACATTTGCACTTAAATGAAGTATCAGAAAAATAAAATCGTGTTGTGATGTCTTTTGTAACATTGATATTTGTATCTATTTTACTAACATGTTTTTCATAATCTCTCCATAATCAAAAAGAAAATCAATTGACTAAACATTACAAATTTGATTTTTATTGTTTTCCTTTCTTCTCTTCATGAACGTATTATCTCATTTTTCATTTTATGCAATGTTAAAGTTGGAGCCTCAGACTTTTGTGGGACTATATATGGGAAGAGTCTTAAAGATCATTTCATATAGGGGTTCCAAAACATTTTATTTTAATCATGGACATATCTAGCACTCTGGTGAAGCCTATGGACCCCTTCCAAAATGTTTTTAAGCTACTGAAAGGCTAATTTCAGTTAAAAATTAGAAGAAAAATGCTTTTTTTTTTCATCCAAATTCATTAGGGCACTTTAACTTTATCCATGGGCCTCTTGGGGTTTGTGGAGGAGAGGAGTAAAGTCAAAAATTCTTGTCTTAATCCAGCTCCCCACTTTATAGATGAGATAATTGAAATACAGGAAGGAGAAATAACTTGGAGAAAGAGTCTTAGTATAGTAGAAAATCACTGGTTTTAAGAATGAGAGCACCTGCATTCAAATCCTGACTAATCTTTACTCTCGGTGAGGTTGGGCAAATTATTTCACTTCTCTTGACTTCATTATAAAATTAGGAAGTTGGACTAGGTGGCCTCTGAATTCTTTTCTAGATCGTCATATCTTGCTGTTTTTTAGTTCTCTTGTTTTTCTATCATTGGATATTTTCCCTTCTACTAGTTTTCCTTTCCTTAGTAATCTCATTCCTATTTTCTACTTATTCCTCTCTTTTCCACCTAGTCATTTCCTTTTTTCCTGTGATTCTTTTTACAGTTTCTAACACTAATTTTCTCCCCTTCGAAATCCATTGTTTTAGCACAATCATGTCTTTTCTCCTATTTGTTAAATCTTCTTCATCCCTTCATATCATTTTTCTCTATCCTGTAAGCTCTGCCTTTCATTACCTCCATTTTAGCAAAAAAAAATGTTGTGTGTGTATATATATATATATTATACATATATATGTATAATATATATATATATATTTGTGTGTGTGTGTGTGTGCATGCACTCATATGAATGGGAAGCCAGTTGGGGTGGGGTGGGAGGAATTGAGGGACAGATTGGATAATGTTGAGTGGAAGAATAGAGACTCTACTTGTTCTCATCTCTAGGACATTAATCAAAAAACCTTCTATTCTAATGGCCATTTAATAAATAGAAGTATAGCGCCCATGTGTTTCCTATAAAGAAATATACTGCATCAATACTGTATGTGTGAAATGTTTCAATTATTCCTAAAATATTCTAAACCTATTCCAGAGCTATTGGGCAAATAAGGAGCAAAAAACCATTTTCTGTTTCTCATTTTTATGTATTTTAAATGTATTAAACACATGTTAAAGATATATTTGGGATATCACTAAAATATTTATCAACTTTTATATATGGCAACCACAGAAATATTACAGTAGCATCAAAATCATGCCATTTGTCAAATTACATACATGGAGAATCCAGTCGCTAATATTCATAGTACTCCAAAGGAGAGGAGGGAAAAGGGTATGTGTCAATCTTTTTGTTCTTTGAATGAGCTGAGTTAAGGTGGATTATTACCAGATGACTACTTGAGTATAACTATTAATAAAATTAATATTTGACTCAAATCACTTTATAATAAAATCAGTCGGGTGCATAAAGTGAAAAATGAGATTTTTCAAATTTAGTTCTCTTCCTCTTTCAATTTTTCATTCCTTTTACTCTCTCAGATGTTTATAGCATCACTTCACCAAAATAAGCCCCAGTGTGCTATGCATGAATACAGCAGAAAGGACAGAGAATTGATCAATGAGGTTGAGGCTAGTGATATGGGGAAGCAGCATGTGGTAGTCTTGTTACTTTGGAGCAAAGTGACTCTGGGCAACGTACTTATCTTCCCTGCTCCAGACAGCTGTCAAAGATGCTAAGATCACTAATTCTGGAGTCATAGGATCCTGGCGATCCAGAAACCCTGTAAGTTATCACTTTAATCCCATTTGCCATTCTTCATCACTTAGTTCCTTATTTCTAGCCCTTTCAGAGTCAGAAAATAAGAATAAAAGTGAAAGTGGCAGTTGATGGCTGGTCATTTTTACTCCACTCATCTTCTGCCTCTCTGAAGCACCTGACGTTGTTGATCATTCTCTTCTCTTCAGAATCTTGGGATACAAGTCTCTCCTGGTTCTTCTCCTACTAATCAGAATGCTCCTCCTCAGACTTTTTTGTTGGATCCTCATTCAGAGCAAACCCTCTAGCTGTTGATGTCCCATGACAGTCTGGCCCTCCTTTTTCCTCTTTCCATATTACTTCACTTAGTGATCTTATCAGCTCCCATGGATTTAATTACCATCCCTATGCTGATGATTCTCAAATCTAAGTATCCTGCCCCAACCTTTCTACTGATTTTTTAATCTTACATTTCCAACAGCCTTTCAGACATCTCGACCTGATTGTCTGCCAGACATCTTAAACTCAACAAGTCTAAAACTTAATTCTTATCTTTAGGAGGAAAGAGTTCATAACTGAATGGAGACAGTAAATAAACAAATAATTAGATATTATACATACATAAATGTGAAATAACTAAAAGAGTGAAGGCACTAGAATTTAGAGGAATTGGGAAGAGTTTCCTTATAGATGAGATTTTAGTAGGAACTATGAGGGTTAGTGAGTTCCTGGCCCCTCCTAACTTCCCTATTGTCAAGAGTAAAACCATCTTCCTCATGCTTTGACCTATTGCAATAACCTGCTAGTGCATCTATTGGCCTCAAATTTCTATCTACTCCAACTTATCCTCCATTTAGCCATCAGATTGACTGATTTTCCTCAAGTACAATTCCAGTCAACTACAGGTCATACTCCTGTCTCCCTACTCAATAAACTCCAGTGGTTTCTTATCACCTCAAACACAAAATCCTCTGTTTGGTATCTAAAACCTTCGTAACTTACCTCCTCTTCTCTTTACAATCTTCTTATACTTTATTCCCTGATATATATTTTTTTCAATCCAGTGACACTGGTCTTCTTGCTCTCCCACAAAGAAGACACACTCTCTCTGCTCTGGACATTTTCTCTGGCTGTCCCTCATGCCTGCAATGTTCTCCCACTTCATCCCCACCTACTGGTTTCCTTGGCTGCCTCGATGTCATTGCTCAAAATTTTCAGTCATGTCTAATTCTTCATGAACCCATTTTAGGTTTTCTTGGCAAGGATCTTGGAGTGGTTTACCATTACCTTCTCCAGTTCATTTTACATATGAGGAAACTAAGGCAAAGAGAGTTAAGTGACTTGCCTAGAGTCACATAGCTAATAAGGACCTGAGACCAGAATTGAAATCAAGAAGATAAATCTTCCTTATTCCAAATCTGGTACTCTATCCATTGCACTACCTAGTTCACCAAGCTTCCTTTAAATTCATGCTAAAATCATGTCTTCTACAGGAAGCATTTCCCAATCCTTCTTAATTCTAGTACCTTCCTTATGATTATTTTGTACATATATGAATACATATATACTTCATATACATTATAGATATTTGTTTGCTCATTGTTTTTTCTTATTAGACTTTGAACTCTTTAAAAGAAGAGACTGTCTTTTAGCTCTTTTTTGTATCTCCAGAACTTAGTACAGAGCCTGGTACATAGTAGTTATTTAATAAATGTTTTTTTTCTGATTGATAGGATCTGGGCTTTAAACCCAGATGCTTATTAGCTATGTGAGCAAATTGCTTAACCTTGCTGGGTTTGTTTCCTAATCTGAAAAATGAAAGGGTTAGACTATTTGGTTTCTGACCTCAAAAATGTTCAAGCTCTAAATCCACAATTCTATAAAAGGATCATCAAATTGATAATCTAGATTTATGGAGGGATTTTCCACATTTGAATGTTTCTATTCCAATTAAATCACACCACAAGACTACTTTTATCCTCCCAGTTCCCCAAATTAGCAATACAACCATGATTCTAGGATGAAGTAGAGAAATTCTCTATCTCTTTCCACTTTCTGAAGGCACAGTCATTCTTCACACTAAACTACACTTTTATGCAGCTGAATTCTAGGTAGTCTCCAAACTCTAAAAGTGTATCACTACCTTTTAAAAACAGGACTATTGATTCAAATTCTTAAAAATTGGATTCTCTCAGTCTGTTTTTTTGGTCATCCTATAGTGTAGTAAGCTGGCCTACTGTTCTCCCAAGTGACCTGGGTTCAACATCTGCTCTGCGGGAAGATTTTTTTCCTGGCTCAATAATTAAAATATAATGATCTTATTACTGTTAGAACAAGATGATTTATTCTTCTTTATGATGTATTGATTTTTGGCACTGTGAAAAATTGGGGAGCATGATTCCATTCAATTCCATGGGGTTTGCAATGAGTCTAATATTACTTAATATTTTTAGAAATAATCAGATTGAATTGGACAGTGAATCACAGTTAGGAGAGTTGGCTTGCACTGTGTAACAGAAAGAGGAATATGAGGAGGAGACTTGGGAAATCAGTGAAATGAGAGGGTGAGGAGATAGAAGGATAATTGTTTCAAACACCTGGGGATGTGGAATAAAATTTAGGCCAATAGAAAGAAAATTAGAAAATAAATTTCTAAAAACAGACCAGGAATAAAAGAATAAATGGGTGGCACAGATATACACATAAAAGGAGCAGAGGCAAATATGAAATACAGACATAGAAAATTCATATGCATAAATCGAGAGATAATTCTTTCTCAAAATACACATACCTGGATCCATGTGTGTAATCATATCTTTTAAAATTAAAATTAACAAATTCAAAAGTTAGAGAGGCAGTGTGGTGGAAAGTAGGATGGTTTGAGAGTCAGAATCCCTTGGTTCAAATCCCAATTCTGCCACTTACCACATGTGGCCTTGACCAAATTATTCAGCCTTTCAGGCCTTAGTTTCTGTATCTGTAAAATGAGGGAGATGCAATAGATGATGGCTGAGGTCCCTTCCAACTCTAGATTTAGAGTCCTATGTTTGGGTCTTCAGAAACTCATATATCCCTGTGGGTTTTGCACAGAGTTGCTGCTTAATGCATATTTGCTTCATTTGGGGCATTAAATTGACTCACTCTTTCTACCTCTGTCAAAAATTAAAGTAGACCCATAATATGGATATGAATTTAGCAATGTCTTTTGCTCAGCAATCCAATTTGTTGTTAAACACTGCCTTTTTCCATCAAAAATTTCTCCCCAAAGAATATTTCTCCCTATACTCCTCATTCTCTTATCATCTAATCTTTTGCTCCTAGGAAGCAGAGAATGGTTATGATCAATGAATTCTCTATGCCAGTGAAATTATAAATCTAGTTTTTCTCCCTCATAAAATGACTACCCCAAGGTGTTACGAACTGAGGGCTACTGAAGACTTACCAAGCTACTATATGTTTGGAATTACTCTTCAATATGAATACTCTGATGTTCCCATATGATATTTAAGTCAGACTGCTATCTGCTTTAGCAAATATCTAGAATGCCTTCCCTAACATACTTAGAATAGCTCTCAGCTCCTGAATATCACTTTTTAAAATTCCATTATCGGGGGGCAGCTGGGTACCTCAGTGGAGTGAGAGTCAGGCCTAGAGACAGGAGGTCCTAGGTTCAAACCCGGCCTCAGCCACTTCCCAGCTGTGTGACCCTGGGCAAGTCACTTGACCCCCATTGCCCACCCTTACCAATCTTCCACCTATGAGACAATACACCAAAGTACAAGGGTTAAAAAAAATTCCATTATCAGATAAGGAAAAAGACATGCAAAAATATTTATAGCCACACTCTTTGTGGTGGCAAAAAATTGGAAAGTGTGGGGATGACCTTTGATTGGAGAATGGCTAAACAAATTGTGGTATCTGTTGGTGATGGAATACTATTGTGCTCAAAGGAATGATGAACTGGAAGAATTCCATGTGAACTGGAATGACCTCCAGGAATTGATGCAGAGTGAAAAGAGGAGAACCAGGAGAACATTATATACAGAGATGGATATACTGTGGCACAATCAAATATAATGGATATCTCTACTAGCAGCAATGCAATGATCCAAAACATTTCTAAGGGACTTATGAAGAAGAATGCTATCCATATCCAAAGAAAGAACTGTGGGAGCAGAAACACAGAAGAAAAAAATTGCTTGATCACATGGGTCGATGGGGATATAATTGGGGATGTAGACTCTAGACAATTACCTTTGTGCAAATATCAATAATTTGGAAATAGGTCTTGATCAATGACACATGTAAAACCCAGGGGAATTTCCTGTTGGCTATGGGGAGGGAGGTGTGAAGAGGGGGAGGGAAAGAATATGAATCATGTAACCATGGAAATTTTTCCTTTATTAATCAATAAAACTAAATTAAAAAAAAGAAGATAATTTAAAAATTCCATTATCTGAAGATAGAGCAAACTTACTATCACCCCAACTCTTACTACCAAATGACCAAAGAAGCCAAATAATTACATCTTTCCAAAGATAAATGGCCCTTACTCTATTTGCTAATTGAGTCAGTCTAGCCTTGGCATCTTTCATGGTTCAAGATGGAAGTTTAGAATGCCTTCAACACCTCCATGTCCAGGAAACTCTCCTGTAGGGTAAGTGAGCTAAAACCTCTCAGACTTTGGAGAACCAAAACAAAGGCATTTGCACTACAGTTCTCTGGGGTTTGACTACACTTTGAACCACCACAGATACTCCAGTTAATTCTCTCTGGGCTATGTTTTGGTGAGGTGAAGGAATCAGGGAAGTAACAAATAAGGAGCAGAGTTGTGCTGGGAGGCTCCATTAATAGAATCCCACTGTGTCAGGACTGTGTAAGAGCTGAATAATTTGTTATAAGACAGTTGAAAGGTCAATTCTCTAACATGCCGGAATAGGCAGCAGGCTTCCCAGGGAGAACAGATCCAAACTGCTCATGGTTTTGATGAAAATATTATTGGCACTCTATTTCTGTCATGGAGCATCGAATCCAATTCCAAACCGGATCCAGACGTTACTGTGTTTTTGCCCTCCCCTGCTGTCGTCTCTTAACGATTACTGATATTTCAGAAACAGAAAGTATTTCCTCAATTATCATTTTCATTAAAAACATATCATAGAAAAATGCCTCTCTTACATTATTCTTTTAATCTTCTTTTCTATTGAATTTTTTTTTTCAGTTCCAGTGGGAGCCTGCTATTGGCAGTGATTCCTCACTGTTGGATTCTGGTTAAAATTTTCTTCCTTCTACTTCTCTCCAAGACTTTGTATATCCTTTGAGGGTTACACAAAACCTATGAATATCCATGTATATGGTAATAATGAAGTTGGGAAGTTGTAGCATAGCATACAATTCTTAGCTTAGCAATTATCCACAGATTCAAAACAAAGTAATGCTGTGGGATAGGTCAACAAAGCAGGCTGGGTTATGGGGAGGGGGGTCAGAGATAATAGGAATAGGAGACAACCCTTTTCTTCCCTGATACTTATTGGAAGTTAATAGAAAATAGCAAGATAGTTTTGGAATCAGAGAGCTGGTTTCAAACTCTAATTCATTCACTTACTAGCTGTATGGTATTGGCTCTTAGTTCCCATATCTGTAAAGGAAGAGTGTTGGACTCAATGGTCTCAAGGGTTCCTTACTTCCTACCAGCAGGAAGCTCTTCTGTGTCTAATTTAAGGCTTTTTTTTCTTTAGTTTAAGTCCTTTTCCTCCTATTTCTGACCTTAGTAAGAGTTGGAGAAAAGCTATTCACATAGAAGACCCTTCAGGTTTGTTTTTTTCCTTATCCAGTTGGGTTTACCTTACTTCACTTGAGCTTTCTTCTCTGCATTTATCTTCCAACTCTTTTCTCATCTTTATAGTTCTTTGAATTCTTTCTGGGTCCTTAACATTCTTCTTAAGTGGCAATTCTAAATTGGCATATTTTTAACAAGACTCTAAATTGTGCCAAAACCAATGGGATGATTATCTGTCAATAATACTTCTTAGAATAATGTTTCAGTTTATAAAATAAATATATAAGATATCCCCAAAATGCTATATTTTGCTCATCCAAGTTCCCAGACCTCCTGAAATCTACCCACTAATCCTTTAGAAATTCCTGGCTAAGGAAGCCCATGTTAAGAATTCTTTCACTAGGGGCAGCTAGGTGGCTTAGTAGATAGAGAGCCAGGCCTGGAAACAGGAAATTCTGGGTTCGAATGTGGCTTTAGACACTTCCTAGCTGTGTGACCCCGGGCAAGTCTCTTAAGCCCAACTGCTAGTTCTTACAGCTCTTCTGCCTTGGAACCAATATTTAGTATTGATTCTAAGACAGAAGGTAAAAAAATTCTCATCTAGGTCTTTTTTTTTCAGTACTTATTGTATATTTGGCTATTTTTAAAAAATTTCTTTAAATACAGCTATTCTTCGGTGTTTGGTTCAAGGGACTCTTTTCTTACATGTTTCAGAAAATCCAGGGCAGTGTTTTACATAAATTTTGTAACTTGTAACACAAAAGAGATACTTAAGACAAATTTATTGAATAAATAAATGAATAGCATTGAATATTAGTCTTTTCCCATTAAATGTTAATCAGTCTCCCCTCTATAAGCTTAAATGACAAGTTCAAAGTTTTCTCTCTAGTATATGATCCAGGTCAATGATATTTGTGGCAAATGACATTATTCAAGAGTGAGCTTAGACTGCAATGATATCTATTTCAACTTTTTCTCATCCATATTTAAAATGTTTCCTATATTAAACATATAGATAAGAAGACAGAACAGAGATGGAATCTATTCTGATTGAGGAAGTACCTACCCAACAGATGTAATGAAGAACTGATGTAGTTTTAGAATATCATTTACCCTTTAGGATGAACATTGTTCATTAGTTCTTTGAAAATGAACTAATTAAAATAATCAATTTTGTATCCATGTGCCAGAGGTTCTCACGTGACACACAAGCCCAGGCATACTTTGGGGGACTTCTTTTTTTTTTACTTATTACCTCCAACCAAGCCAATTTGAGAAACAAATTCCCTTTAACTACCCATTATGCTGTAATTGATTGTTTTAAAGTACAAGGTTCACAATTCTCTCAAAGAATGAAAATGTTATTTTTATGTTAAAGAAAATAAATAATAGTTATAATAGAGCTCATGGGAAATACTGATACACACCTAAGAGTAATTAATCCCAGAGTCTTATAAAACTTCCATTAGTAATCATGTGAGGTCATTAGTGAGACCTAGTATGTATCTCCACAGTACATATCTCTTGTTTTTTAAGTCAATACAATTTTTAATAATTATTTTTTTAAATTCTGTGATTCATGTTCTCTCTTTCCATCTCTCTTTCTCCTACGTCCCTCTCTTCCCTTCCCTTATCCTTGAAATGGCAGGTCATATGATAGAGGTTATACAAGTACAATCATGCAATATCTATTTCTATCTACATCAAGATGAAAGAAAATATATGTAACTTATACAAGAAAAATTCATAAAGGAGATAAAGTGAAAAATAATATGTTTCAATCTTCATTTAGACTCCATTAGTTCCTTCTCTGGTGGTGGGTAGCTTTTTTAGTCTCTTAGAGTTGTCTTGGATTCTTGTATGCTAATAATACTCAAGTCATTCACAGTTGATCATCATACTTTATCGCTGTTGCTATGTTTAACCTTCTGTGGGTCTGCTCACTTCACTTTGTATCACTTCATATAAGTCTTTCCAGATTTTTTTAGGATCATTCCATTTGTTATTTCTTTTGGTATCCCTAGCACTTAGCACAGCACCTGGCAAATAGTTGGCACTTAGTATATATGTATTAACTCTGAATTATATTAAAGTATATTGAAGCATATTCAAAGCAAGAAAAAATTGAGGGGACAAGAATACATTCATTAGAAGATGAGCATAATTGACAGAGATGGTTTTCCAAGTAATATTCTGTGAAAGAAAGAAGAGAAAGAAGAAAAAAGAAAGAAGACAAAAGGATGTATTAAGTACCTACTGTATGCAATGTCCTTTGTTGTAGGGGCATAAACAGAAAAGCAAGGCGCTATACTCTCGAGAAGATCATATTCTAATGGGAGAAAAAACACATAAGTGACAGTTCAGCTGGAGGGCAGATGGAAAGGCTCGGTGCTCTTTAGGCTATAATGGAAGGGGTGATGGAAAAACTGGGTGGTCTGGATGGCAAGAAATCCAATTTGGCTAGAGTATAGAGAGGTTCTTAATGAAGACACTGAGGGATTGGGTCAGGACATTGGTAAAGAAGCTGAAATGTCGATGTTTTAGTGGTCAAATAAAATCTAAATATTGCATTCTTTAAAATAGAGATAAGCAAATATATGTATATACATAGTACCCCCAAATAATATCTCATATTTCTGTAAAACTTAAAGATTTTCAAATAATTTTTCTCACAACTTCTTGAAACAAGTGAATATGTGTATTATAATATCCACTTTACAGATAAAGAAATTCAAGATGCTTTGACATCAATTTACTTGACCAGGGTCATGGAACTATGAAGGGGCACAGCTGGAAGTGTAACTCAGGTCTTCTAACTTGAAGTCTAGTGTTATTTATAACACTACAACTACCTCTCAGTAATTAAAAAAATTGTGCATCATTTTATGACTGACAAAGCAATATACATAAATTTGATATCTATGTTATAACTGAAGAACCACTGAAAGGAGGCAAACTCGGATTTCTTCTAAGCCTATAGGTCCTATAGAAGTGCTGGTACAAATGAGGGGTTTCCCTTTGTATGATACTATCTAAATACTGGGATAGAAAGAAATTCCCTTTGACTAACATGGAATTAGAGAAGAAAGAAAGACATGCTTGAAAGTTGAAAAGGCCAAGGTTTTTCACATTATTGGGTGAGCTTCTACAGAAGTCAAGGCTGGCTGAAGCAATAGTCAAAGAAGAGCAGTTAGGGATAGATAGTGGAAATTAAATGACTTGCCCAGGAATTGTCTGAGGCTAGATTTGAACTATATAAGGGAGTGAGCCCTAGGCAGAGGAAGCTCATTCTGGGTTTGTGTCTAAGGGTGGTGGAAGGTCTGGGCAAGACTCTCCATTGAATCCTAGTTGATCCATACTAGAAGCACCATTAGCCTATTTCCTGCTGTTCTGATTCTAGCTGTGTCAGTCAGTTCCCACATTAGCCTGATCTCTGCTGCAGTTATAAATCCTATTCACTGAATCCAAGATTTAGCAACACCAAATCACTTCAGAAGATCTTCAGTCAACATTTTATATCATCCTACTAACCTTGTTCATTTATTTATTTAGTTTAATACTTAAGGCAGAAGTTAGGGAGAGAGAGGAACACAGTGAAGAGGCCTAACCCTGTTGGGGATGAGGCCAGCCTCTGGTCCATCTTGATTAGTTAACAGATATCTCTTCATCCCTCTTACTCAACCTTTCAATCCTATATCCAATGTACCTTCCCTGATTATACCTTCCCTAATTAATTAAAAGAAGTTACTTTACTGTTTCAATAGCCCTTGGATTATAAAATTGAATAGGCCATAACATCTCTTACTCTTGATAGAATCCTTCCTTCACACCAAGAATTGACAGTTGGTGGTGGGGACCTTTATTATTGGGAATCCTGATGATTTCCTTATATATCCTCATCAGGGAATCACACCCTGATTGCCAGTAATATCCTTTCTAGTGGAAGAACACCTTCTCCCAACCAAACCATCAGGTTGAGAGAGATTATATCAGCTTCCCTCTGTAAAGCCATTGTACTGTGTCCCCTCTGTAAGGACCAGTTTAACCAACTTCTTGTGGGAGCTTAACAGCTGTTGTCCTAAAGACTGCCTATCCCCCTCAAGAGGTATGAGAGGCTATAATCCAACTTCAGCCCTGAATCATGCTTACAGATTTTAATGGTTAGAAAGTCTTTTATATAAATTATCTCATTTGCTAATACTTTTTCTTAACCCTTACTTCTATCTTAGGATCCATACTAAGTATCAGTTTCAAGGCAGAAGAGTGGTGGCAATTGGGGCTAAGTGACTTGCCCAGGGTCACACAGCTAGGTAATATCTGAGGTCAGATTTGAACCCAGGACATCCTGACTTTAATTCTGGCTTTTTATACACTTATTTCCTTCTTACAACCTTGTATGTAGCCTGCTTTATATATTTCCTTGCATGTTGTCTCTCCCCTTAGCCTGTAAGCTTCTTGAGAGCAGGAGCTGTCTTTTGTCTCTTCTGGTATCCGCAGCTCTTAGCACAGTACAATTAGTAGACAATTAATAGTAGTAGATAATTAATAAATATTTATTGACTGATTGATCACTAAGAATTATTTCACTTCAAGCAAAAATAGTTGGAGGAGTAGCAATAGAATGTTTTAGCCATGGATTAAGTTACCCTGAGGAGGAGGTAGCCTGCCCTCAGAAAAGTCTGTATCTCACCATGATTAGGGTTAAGAAGAAAGAGAGTGTCTGGGAAATGTGGTAGCTTGATAATTGGAATCTGAACTGGTACTCCAAGTCAATTATGTCCTGTATTGGTGTGTAACCATGAAGGACAACAAGGCATGGTAAAGATGTTATATAACTAAATGACAAGCTTATCCCACCCACCCACCCCCACCATATGTCTCTCTTTTCTGGGAAAGTTCTATTTATGTGAAGCTAGCTGTTTCTCTGAAGGTGGCAATGCTAATAAGAGGTATTATCCCCCTCTTAACAAATGAAGAAATTGAAGCCTTCCTAGCTCATTAACATCAAAGGCAGCATGCTGCCATAGATAGAGTGAAACACTTGAAGCCAGGAAGACCTAGGTTCACATCCCACCTATGAGATTTACCTGCTTTGTGATCTTGGCATTTAACCTTTCTGAGACACAGTTTCATCAGTAAAATGAGAGACAACTATATATGACCTCTATAGCCTCTTTTGGACTTAAATCTATGATCTATGATCAATAAGATTTAAACTCAGATCAGTCATGAATACAGAACTCTTTCCAGTTCTCTGTGATGCCCCTCAAAAGAAGTTATAAGAGGCAATCAATAGATAATGCAAAAAGTAATGCTTCATTGTGGCTCTGGAGAAGGACTTTACAGAGGGTCCCACAGAAGAATGAAATAAATGCAAGTGAATATAATAAATGGCTCCATAAATATCATTTCTGAAAGGAAAATCCATGAAGCCAGAATGATTACTCTTATTCAAATAGCCAAGGGTGTGACTTAAATTGGGCAGGAGGTCAGATAAACTACTTTTTGCTAATAAGCAAAGGGAAAATCATACATTAAAATGAAATGAGTGTGTTGGAGTAGTATGTGCCATAGGAAGGGGAAATCCTCTGGTAGGATTAATATTCTCACACTGATGAAAATTAGTGAAGAGTTTCTCAACTGGAATTAGACTTAAGTCTTCCTCTTCCTCTTATTCTCAATTCATTTCTTTTTCTGTGAATACTTTAATAGGTAGAAATATTACTTTTCTTGACTTGATTTTTGGCACTCTTATCTTTTTTTTCATGCTACTTACTAATCTCCCCCTGAAATTAATTTTTTGATGCCAGGACATAGTGCCCCATAGAGAATTAGTTGTTCAGGGTTTTTTTTTCAGTTTTGTCTTACCCTTTGTGACTCCATTTGGGGTCTTCTTGGCAAAGATATCGGGGTGGTTTGTCATATCCCTTCTCCAGATCATTTTACCTTATGAGGAAACTGAGGCAACAGGGTTAAGTGACTTAATAGGGTTGTCACACAACAAGAAAGTGTCTGAGGACAAATTTGAACTCAAGAAGATTCATTTTGCTGACTTTAGGGCCAGAACTCTATCTACTGTGTCACCACACTATCTATCCCCCTTAGATTATTAACTAAGTGAATCTGAATTAACACAGGCAGAGAAGGAGAGGTAAGTAGAGTGGATGGGGGAATGGAGGAGGAAGAGAAACATGCATATATCTCGGATAATTCATCCCTATGGTTTGTCCATCTTAAAATCTTAAACTTTTGATGAATTGGTGTTTTCAGTTCTCAAGGGGCATTACAATAATTTACAAAGGGTCTGTTTGTGATTTGTGTTCCATGTTTATTGAAGCTGATATAAAAGGTAATGCTGAGGACTTAAACCCTGGGGCTTTGGCAAATAACCACCATCATTGGGGAGGAAATGGGTGGCATGTAAGTTGTCAAGTCTAATTTCTCTTCCACTCTGAGAATCTTATCCATACTTTTCTTATTATACCTCTCACAGTCACAAAACTATTTCACACATGAAAAGGAAAGGAGAATATTAAATTACTATCTCAAGATAGAACTAGAACAATAATGGTCATTTTGGTTTAAGAATGTAAAATAAAAAACATTTTTCTGAACCAACCTGTCATAGAATTATTGGACTGTTTGACCCATACAGCTACAGAGAAAAATACTTTGTAAAACTTAAAACTCTGTAAATGTGATTGTGTGTTGTTTGTTTTAAAAGGCTTAAATCAACTTTCATTTTTGTATACATAAGTGTGGATACTTACATGTCTATATAAATGTATATACAATTAGACCCAGGTTCAAACTATTATATAAATAATCATTTCTTCAAGGTCATAAGTCCAAGCCCCTTCCTTTGTATCTATGTACTAGGCCATACCATAACACACAAATCAGAGCAGGCAGTCAATGAAGCAGGATAAAAAAGTAAATAATAAACAATTGAATGAGTTGTAAATATTCTCCCTACCATGTGGCTGCCAACTCCAAATAGCTCCAGAGGAGTTCTAGTCAACTTCTCAATTAACTCTCTGGTCTTCCCAACACAAGAGGAAAGGAATATAGGCATGTCATCATGGCACCATTGTTGAAGATTAGATTATCCCATTGCAGACACATTGAATACATGTCCTAAACCCTAAATTCTTTTCTCTCATTAAAGGGAGTTTCCCTTTGAAAACTGTACATAGAAAAAGAATAAGCCTAGAAACACTAAGGAGTTCTATACTGTGCTGTTATAGATAGATAGATCAAAAATGGATGGATGGATGGATGGATAGGTAGACAGACAGACAGATAGATAGATAGATAGATAGATAGATAGATAGATAGATGCTATTGATATTCACTAGGACATAAACATTAATTTGTTTTTTTCATTTGTTGAAGATAGGTTGCATAAAGACATTCACTCTCTCACTTTGTTGTCATTCTGATGGTATTAGAGATCCAAAAATTGAAAGGAATCTTGGGAACTAAAATCCTCATTTTATAGATAAGGATTTTGGGGTTGTAGTTCATAGCTAGAAAATGATAGAGATAACCATGCATATATGAATACAGACATTTATAAACATGTACAGCATGTATGCATGTCCATACTGCATGTATACATGTATGTATCTCTGTGTTACAGAGTTTAATAACTTAAAACTAGAATGAGACTTTTGGGACACCTTATATTTTGTTGGCTTGTATGTTTTAAAGTTTGAAAAATATAGGTGTGTATGTATATATGCATGCATACATATAAATAAATATATGTGTGTACCCATATATTTAAATTGGACCTTTGATTTCATTAATCTAGGAATCTATCAGCTAGAGACTTCCTCTACTGGCACAAAAGTTAGACCAAAGAATAACCCACTCAGGGCTGTCAAATGAAAACATTAGGAGGTTGACTTTTTTGGAGTTAAGAGTATGACGGTACAGGTAAGGGCAAATCCTGCTAGTCTTCATAGTTCTGGGCTCAAGTGAACCCTCTGCCCCATCTTAAGAGCTTCCTAATTGGTTTGGCCAATGGAGAAATCTGAGTTTGGAAAGGTTGGTTCAGTCTCTCCCAGGGTAACCAGACTTATGTAGGACAGGGTGGAGTAAAATTTCTTTGCAAAACTAAAAATACATGCTTACATTTAAAAAATATGAATTTATGTAATACACTATTTATCCCTCAATTTGTTGTAATTATGAACAGCTTTGGATTGAGGAGAGCATGCTAATTCTTACTAAGTCCACACACAACCTAAATGATAGGCAGCTGGGAACATTGTGGATATCCAGGGTTCTCTTTTGGCATCATAAACCCCAAGAGTAAAGAAATGTGCCTGACTGTCTGATAATGATTACAAAGTGTGTCCAAGAACATGAATTTAATCAAATAGATGTTGTCATCTCAATAATACAGCTCCCTTCACCCCAATACAGATAGAATAATGTTTCTACATACTTCAGATTGTAAAGACATTCAAATAATTAGCTGAATAATTGCTCATATGTGACCTTATATTTTGCTCCCAGGGCTAGATTACTGGTAGAATTATTAAAGTTACTTTCTTTCCCCTGAACATTGCCAAATGGAACATTGCAAATAGTGCAAATAGTCCACTTTTACTAAAGTTCAAGTCATGTTCTGCATGTTGGAAAAAGAAGACTGAAAAAGACTGATCTGACAGCCCAGTTATGGCAGCTCAAAAAAAATGTCGTCATAGCTCTTCTTTCTTAATTCAGAGGAGGGGAGCCTTTACTTGGATTCTCTTGTGAACTTCAGAACAAACTCAGGAATCCTTCTGCTAGAAATGTCCCAGTGAGAGATGTACCCCTAGTAACAAGAAGTTTTCTCAAATGTATTTCAAGGCTCAGTGGAGACTTCTCCCTATGTCACCTTGTTGCTTTATCGCAAGAACCCCTAACTTTTCCATAGGATGGGACTGTTTTTAAGTGTCTCAATACCTTGTGTTCTTCAAGTTCTGTTCATCTAATCTCTTAATAAAGCATGAAAGAAGACACACCTCCTGCCAAGCATCCTCCTAGCCAGAAATTCCCTGGCAGATAGTAAACAAAACCAATTTGAAAATCTCAAAACTAAGGATTTTGAGAGGCAACATGATATGAGACTAGACTTAGAATTAGGAAGCCTGGACTCAAATGAAGTCTTACATCTTCCTTCCCATTTCAACCCTCACATATTCTGTAATTCAATGGCATTGGTCTCCTTACTCTTCCTCATATAAGAAACTCTAGCTCCCAACTCCAGGAATTTTCACTCCTTCATATTTAGGATTCTCTGTCCTTATCATGACTTCTTGGCACCTCTGGATTTTGCAGAGTTCTAGCCCCAAATTCACTTTCTGTAGAAAGTCTTGCTTGATTCCCCTCAATTATAGTGCCTTCCCTCTGTTGACTATTTCTAGTTTATCACATACACATATGTGTGTATATGTGCATATGTTTTATATATTTTCATTTCCTGTTTCTTTGTAGTTGTTGGTATGTTGTCTCTTACATTAGACCATAAGCTCTTTGAAAACAAGGACTGTCTTGATTTTCTTTGTGCTCCTAATGCTTGCACGTACTTAATAAATGTGTATTGACTATTTAACTGTGCAACCATAGGTAAGTCACTTACTTTCTCTGATCTTCAGTTTTTTCTTTATAAAAGGGGAAGAAAACTATAGGTATTATCTACTTCATAGAGTTACTGTGAGGAATGGGCTTTATTAACCTTGAAATGTTATATAAATGAGTAACAATAAAAATGGTGAATAGGAAGAGAAAGTTCAGTAAAGGGGGGAAGAGTATACACTTTCAAGTCAGAGGACTTGTGTTCAAAATCTACTTCTGATACTTTCTATGATTGTGACCTTGATTAAATTCTTTCAAACTCCCTTGGCCTTGGTTTTCTCAACCATAAAATGAGGATATTGGTTTAGTCCTCCCTTTTATCTCTAGATCTATGATCTAGGGAGATGTATATTCTCCAAAAGTGTTTTCCATTGTCATGGGGAAGATCCAGAGCAAAATTTAAAGTGAAGGATTCCTTATAGAAGGTAAGGTCATCCAGATGTTCCCACTTGAGGATGACATGGTAATTGCTCTCTCAGAACATTTCAGAGTCTCTAAAAGGAAATCCATAATCACTCAAAAGAGTTTGACTAAACTATCTGCCAGGAAAAAAACAGGCAAACAAGTAGATGAAGATATTCAGACTATGACATACAATTATGGTAGGAGAGACTAGAGCTTGTCCATCATAACAGAGCAAACAAATAATAGATTGGACTCAAAACCAAATAGGAGGTGGAGAGATGCCCAGATTGCTTTTGGATAATTGCAAAGTTCTTTGAGTGTCTGCAAATTCCCCTGAGAAACAAAAGCCAATTTTAACCTCAATATTCTTCTAGTAATGTGTAAAGATGTGTTATGTAACATCATAGTCTTCAAAAAACTGAAGTTTTAATTGTTATAAATCCTGATGAAAAAAATTGCACAGAAGTATTAGGTAGGCCATCAAAGAAATGCATGTCCACAAAAAATGAGTTAATCACATAGTAAGACTGAGATTATAACAAATGCATACTCTAGTGATATCCTAAAAATATCAGGAAAAGCTACCAGAATCACAAATGGACTCTTTGTGGCCAACTTATGGGAAAACATGGAGAACAGTCACAAAGATTGGGCAGGAATCAATAGTTTGTGCACTACTGGAAGAAATAACTCATTATGAGGCAATCACAGTTTCATTTGCGTATTCATGAAAAGATACCTAGAACAATCCTAACTTTTGACAACTGATACCTACTGGACAAGTTCTTACAAAAACCTTTGTAAGCTAATCTGTGAAATGATGTAGTTTTCTTTGGATGTACTATATTTAAGGCTAAGTTAACAAAGGATGCTTTTTGAATCACAGTGCTAAGATATACCGATGAAAAAAATAATAATTTATACTCTAGAAACTGTTTTGGAGAGTAGAGTCCTCCTTCTTGGAGTTCTCCCAGCTACAAAACCACTTGCAAAGGTAAAACATTTGAAATAAAGGCTTTCAGTTTGGAGAATGCAAAGGAGGAAAAAGAACAGACTCTTCTCATCTTCCTTATACACACTCCCTAGTCCCACTCTGGGCTCCTCTCCTGAACCCACACTAACTGGCTAGGAATCTAGTCACTTTTTCCAAGGTCTCCATTTGAACACATAACAAAAGGCTGTCTGTAATTAAAACAGTTACACATACAGACATCTGTTAAGACACTACACAAAATTCCTTAAACAATTCTTACTAAATAGGGAGTAAGAGTAGTGTTAACTATTATATTAACTCTGCCAATAAAACTCTTTCCCTGAAAATAAAGTGGTGGTCTATCTAATCTTTAGTTGCTTATTCTTCATATGTAAAGAATGTTTGGCAAAATGTGGTCCTTTTTTGGTGTGTATATATATATAGCAAAAGGCAGAGAATAGAAACAGGGTAGTATATTGTAGAGAAAAGAGCAAAGAAATAAGAATCAATAGACCTAACTTCTACTCCCAATATTTTCAGAATTAGCTATGAGGCCTGCGGCAAGCCATTTCACCACTCTTGGGTTTCACTTATTTCATTTCTAATGGAAGGGCTCTAGACTACATAAGTTATGAAGATATCTTCATATACTAGAAAATATATTAGACATGGGGAAAAACTAACTTTGACTATGTCATCTCACCATGGAAAAAGTCATGAGCTTTTTAAGTTTGCTCATCCTTAAAATGGAGGCTAATGATATCTACAATACCTACTTTATAGAATTGTTATAAGTACTAAGTAAAACAAAGCATGAGAAGAAGGAGGATCTATTTGCTAGCTATTATCACTTATTAAGGGCTCTTTCTAGCACAATCATTTTATACCCTGAGAATCTTTTTAAATAGTTTTAAAAATTATTTGTCAAAGAATAGCAGTCCAAATCTCTTCCTCATGAATTTAAGATGAATTTTTTTTCAAAGCATGGACTTCACATAAACTTTATTTATTTCAAAGAACTGAAAAGAAACTTGAAAAACTAGGAATTATATAGGGGATCACTAGCTAACTGTACTTTGGTCATTGTGTCTAGATTTTTATTTGTAAACAGTGATGCCAGAAGAAGAAGGAGGAAGTTGTATGGTTTCTGTGGTTATTGTAGACAATTAACACTTGCTCTTCTTAATGAATGACATTGAAGTTCATTAGTTTATATTCAGAGACAAAGTTGTAGCCTTAATTCTACTCTAATTATAGAACTATAAAAGGGGGAAAAAGCTAGCAGAAACCTCAGAGATCATTTAATTCAACCTCCTCATTTTATAGATGAGGAAGCTGAAATTCAGAAAGGGTGGAGAGATCATCAAGTTTTCCAAGTAGGCTTTTTAATTGCTTTTGGAAGATCCCACATGTGAAATGCTCTTCAATTCATTTTCAAAATTCATTTCTCTTTCTAAACAAAACCTTTTTCTATGTAGGAATCCTTAAGCTTCACAGAAAACAAGGGGCCAAAGAAAAATTAAATCAAACTATTTTAAGTGTAAAAATCTAGTCAGACAATAAAACATGTTTTTTAAGTTATTCAAATTATGTGCATCTGCATTTATTTGTTTTCAAATTTTGTAGGTTCTGTGGGTGGCAGCCCAGGGAAAAGCACACCCAGACGTTTGCTTTGGAACTGTACAGAGTAAACAGCATTACCACCAAAGACTGGAATGTAAGAGGAGAAACGTATGTATGGTCTGAATATAGACTCAGGCAGTGGTACCAAGAGGCATAACCATCGATTTTCACAATCTCACTTCATCCTGCTAGAAGTTCTCTTTTGAAAGGTGAAGGGGAAAAAAACAAAACCTTCTAATAATTGAATATAGCTACTGGTCTATGTCCTGGTTACCATGTGTCTATTGCCAAGTGGCTGTTTCTGTAACAGTTAATAATCAGCTGTCTGGACAACCTCCCCATAAACATACTACAATGTTTCATCACTCATGTTTTATTTAATTTTGCTTGTCATCATGGTCTACAATTGGAGCTTTGTGATTTGGTTCAAGAGAGGTGATTTTTACTTCTGTCGAAAGCTGCCTTCCTTGCATTTTGCACTTCATTAGGAAATCAAGAGCTGTCCTCTATGCTGTGATTACGCCATGTGATTTTGGACCCCACAGTCAGAATGAAAAATGGAGTAGCATCATTCATTTTAAGTTTAACCTTGTAGGAGTATGTTAAAAATAGAATCAAATAATAGCATCATGGTGGTATAATGTGCTTTTGGTTAAAGATGACAATTCCTCCGTGGGAATAGTAATAAAAGAAAGACTCCATGTCTTACTGCATCAGTATTTGATATTGGAGGGGTCCTCTATTTCTTAGCAGGGCATCACTATTTCCCAAGTCACTCAGGCTTATAAAATTAATCATCTTTACCTCAACTCTGAGCTGTTACAATCAATCAGTTGATAAATTCTATGAATTTCACTTCCCAAATGGCTCTCACATTTGTCCCTCCCTTTCTTCCCTTCTGCCTAGTGCTCTATCTCAAGCCCTGATTTCCTCTTGACCAAATGATTACAATAGCAGCCTGATTTTTCCCTTTTTGTCTCTTGCCTTTCCCCTTTGCAATCATTCCTTTACATGACTATTAATAAGTTGCTTAATATCAATACCTTGCTTCCATCCTTCTTCTATTTAAAAACCTTCAATGTCTCTCTATGTTCTATGCTATAAAGTATAAACTCATAATCCTAGCATTCAAAGTCCTCCATAATTTGTTTATCTTTCCAGTTTTATCTCATCCTACTCTCCTACCAGATGTGTGCATAGATTTTCATGCAGTTGTGTTGGCACAAATTTGTGGAGCATTTCCATTGATCCTTCCTCTTTCTCTCTTAACAATGGAAATATTGCCCCAGGGTATGCCAGCAAATCTGGCATATACTCTATGCATTCATGAATGCATATCTATGTCTCTTTGTGATACTCTACACTCCAGTCATATTAGATTACTCTCCATACTTCATTCTTATCCTATACTCTATACTCCAGTCATATTAGATTACTCTCCATATTTCATTCTTATCCTATACTCTCCCACTGCATAAGTGTTACACACAAGTGGAGGGTAACAGGAAGGAAGGAAGGTGCTTATGAACTGGGCCTGACAGGCTGGCCCAAGATCCTCAAGTGGTAAATGGATCTAGGCTGAGTGAGGATAGTGATGCCTGGGTGGCCACCGAGGTATGCTGGTAATCACCAGGGCTTATGGATGATCAACTCAGCTAAGCACCTGATCCCACAAATAGTGTCCAAGCCAAAGTTATTAAAAGGAAGCTGTATATATTGTTCAACAGCTCCTCTGGTTTCTTGGCTTGGGGTTGGTTAGATCAGTGGTTTCTAAACTTTTTTGGCTTACCGCCCCCTTTCCAGAAAAAAATATTACTTAGCCCCATAGAAATTAATTTTTTTTAATTTTAATAGCAATTAATAAGAAAGATAAATGTATTTGTGGCCATCACTGCCTTCCTGGATCGCTGCAGCACCCACCAGGAGGTGGTAGTGCCCACTTTGGGAATCACTGGGTTAGATGATAAAGGTTGATAATGAACTAGTTGTTGGTATTTGATTGGACAATGCTAAATGACTGTGACTTAGGTGAAATCCTTTTTCCCCTCTGGCTGTAGCTATTCAGTTGCTCTTGGAATGAAAGCCAGTCTCCATTTGAATCAAGTTTGAAAGGGTTTAATGCTTTAGACTCAAAGGGGTAGGATTCAGGATAAGGAAAGAGGTATTGGGAATGGCTAAGCTAAATCTAATGAGAGTTAATGTAATCTAATAAATGAGCAACAATTTGGTATTTGGCTGAAGATTCTTCTCCCCCTCACAGACCCTGGTCATACCTGGCCATGGTCTAGACCAAAGGAAAGGAAGGGATAGTGATAATCTTGACAGCTGTGTTGTTGTTATCTCTCAACCTTGTTTAGTAATAGGTGAATGAACTTCTTGCGGCAATAAGGTATGGATACTGGATCTGCAGTTCTATAGGCTTACCGACTCTTCACCACCCTGTACCCTCCAGAAATTCCTTCTCAAGACTGAGACCTCGAGTGGTTGAGCCCTTGGGCTTTTATAGAGGTGGTTCCAACTGTCTTTTGCCTTTGGCTCATGCCATCTGGGTAAATTCCAAGTTCTATAACCAACGATCTGTCACTCAAGCTGTTCTCCATCTCTTTCCAGAAGTTACCTATTACAGAAGTCACTTAAACTCCCTCAACTACAAAATGAAGGGGGGGACCAGATGATTCCCACATGGTCCCTTTCAACTCCAGTGCTTTGAACTCATGATTTCTATGCAAAAGACTGTTAGCTGATAGAGGCTCACCTATTGACTGAAATCTTTCCCCTTCCTTCAAGGGTCCTCTTAGTTACCATCTCCTTTATGAAATCTTCCTTGACTTCTCAAGCTGAAAGTGATTTCTCTTTTTCCCAATTAGTCCAGCCTCTTCATTTTGCAGACAAGGAAAGTGAGATATAGAGAAGCTAAATGACTTACCCAAGCTCACAGTGGTAGTAAGAAGCATATATAGGGTTTAAATGCAGGTTTTATGCTTCCAGTTTCAATATGCTTCCCACTGTTTTATGACACTTCACTTATAGACATAAAAAGTTGTTGAAGGATCAAATAAATTGCTCGTGATCACAAAGCAAGTATGTACAAGAAGAAGGACCTAAACCTATGTCTTCCTGACTAGAAGACTAATCTTTTATCTATTGTACAATGATTCTTCTTGCTCTGAGTATGGTAGATTTATTTGTCAATTTCTCAATCTCTCCACATACTTATACACTCTATATGTCAACCATCTGGACTTGTTCTCGTCCTATAAATATGTTTTATTTTTCCCCACTCACATTTTCCAAAAAGAATCTGCCATGGAGCTGTCTGAAAAGGCTACAAGCCGAGTCACAATCATAAATTTCATCAAAATACTTGTGAATTGGAACATTTTTAAGTTGATAGTAGAAGTGCAATTTAAATAAAATTCTCTAGAAAGAGGAAGTCATTTTTAAAGTCAACATGGAATTTGTGAAGGGTTCTAAGTTGTATTTCCTTATACTTAGATAAAAGAATATTTCTTGCTTGGAGAAGGCTGATTAGAAAACCCTAGTTTACGAAGAGATATTCTGATGCTATGGTTGCCGGAGGTAGTTTGAAAGAGGAAATATCTCCACAAATCTAAGAAACACTGCCAGGGTTCGTAGTTTGGACAAACCAAATGGGGGCCTACTAGTTATTTATATGAACCAGTCAATACAAAAAAATCATGAGTATATACATATATATAAAATAGTAATAATATAGTATATTCAAGAGAGGTCACTTATTGGAGATACTAAAGGAACAAGGGAGAGATATACAATGAAGGAAAGATACTAGAGCAGTCCATTTTCCTTCTGACCCTGGGGCTGAGGTTGACACAAGGGAGAAAAAAGCAGAGAAGGGATACAACATCTAGAGATGTCTTAAGGGATCTGAGTGCATTATGGTCAAATTAGATGGAAAGTCAGAGAGTGGCTTCTGTTATGTCTTGATGATCTTAAGAATCGAAAGATCAAGAATAAAGAATATACTAAGGGTGAAGGGAAAGGAAGGTTAAGGTAACATTATCAGAATGAATAAGTAGAAATCTTTATAACTAAGGAGAAGTGGGAGGGACTAGCTGACATTCCAACCTCACTCTCATCTGGATGGTTCAAAAGAAAGAATAATTAACACAGAAAGACATAACTGAGTTTTCAAAAATCTCACTAAACAGGAAAATATGGAATAGGAAAGAGGATGAATTAGTGGGAGATCTGACTAAGGGATAGTTTATTCCTAAACAAAAAAATTTCTAAGGCAATAAAAAAATTTATAGTTTTTTTAAGGTAGCAAAGAATGGGAGTGTGAGGGGTGAACATCAATTGAGGAATGACTGAATAACTTAAGACAGGCAAATATGATGGACTATAAGAAATGATATATTAAAATGATAATAATAAGAAATGTGCTATAGGAAATGATGAAGGGAATGGTTTCAAAGATTCCTAGGAAGACTTGAATGAACTGATGCAGAGTAAAGTAAGTTTTATGATATGAATATGAGAATTATTTCTATATTCACAATAATATAGAAAAGATAAATAATCTTCAAAAGTATTAAGAACTCTGATCAGTGTAATGATTGTCCAGAATTCCAGAAGACTAATGGTGAAACGTACTCTCTACTTCCTCAAAGAGAGGTAAAGAACTCATAGTACAAAAGGAAACATAATTTTCTCTATATGGCCAAGAAGATGTTCTTTATAAATGCATGTTTGTAATAGTTATGTTGTATTTTTTTTAGTTCTGAATTAGATGGGAAAGGAAAGAGAATGAGAGGAAGAAAAGGCAGGCTTTTTCTAAATGAAAAAAAATTTGTAATAAAGTAGGATTAGCTCAAGCCCAGACTAAGAGATATGCACTAAGGAGTGTTTAGATACCATAGGGCTATAATGAAATGTAAATTGAGCTGCATTTATTAAGTGCCTACCACATGCTAGGTATTGGGGATACAAATATAATAAAATGCTTAGTCATTTTTTAAAAAGTCTTTTAGATTTGGAATGGCTGAAAAATAATCATTTTTCCTAGTAAATTAGAGATAAACCTCTTTGAATTTAGCTAAATGTCTTTGGATGATAGAAATGATCATACACAATAGTTTGGTAGGACCCTTTAGAAGATGGATCCTACCAGCATATTCTTTGGAAATCCAATGCCATCTCCTTGTCACAATGGAGCCAGGGTGTAAGACATTAATGGAATCAAATTAGACTACTTTTAGAATACTTTGTTCAATTGTTAGCCTATAAATATCTTTTAAAAATTGATTTCTTTTATTTTTATCTCACATTTATTTCCTAATATAGCTTTCCACCCACATTCACAGTGATCCTTGACAATTAAAATGTTTATGAAAGAAAAATAATATATCAAATTCATCTGACAATATACATAGGATTCCACACCCAAACATATCCATCTCAGCAATTAAGGGAAAGGGTGCATTTTCTCAAGTTCTGTCTAGAACCCCATGGATCATTGTAATTACACAGAAGTAAGTTTTATTATTCTTTCAGTATACATTGTTGGGACATTTTGTGTATTGTTTGCCTGATTCTGCTTATTTCACTCAGTAGTCAGTTCATGCTTGTCTTCTGCTTATCACTTTTAAGAGATGTTTAGACAAGCTGAAGTGTAAGCAAAAAATGATAATTAGAGTAATGTGGACAGTTGGAAATTGTGTTATATGAGGACTGGTTGAATAAACTGCCTATATTTATCCTATAAAAGACATGAGAGACATGAGAGCAGTCATTAAATACATGAAGTGCTATTATGCTGAAAAGGAAGAAGACATTTTGTGTACTTCAGGGTAAGGCATAATTAGGACCACTATATGGAATTCAAGGAAGCCTACTTGGGGTTCAGTATTAGGAGCTTGAAAGGATTATCTAGTCCAGAGTTTCAAAGTATTATAAAAGTTTCATTATATAAAATTTTTGAATGCCATATTATCATGGACAAAAGAAAATTAATAATTCTTTTTAATATCAATTTTACCTACTCAACATATGTAGTAAGTATGTATTCCCAAAATAAACAGAACATGTCCACTAACCTCAAAACATGCCAAAATTTAAATTTATAAAGAGCTCAATTGAAACAGTTGCTGTTCTTGAAAGGATTCATGAACGAGTTTCCCAACTTTCCCATAATATTAACAACTTAATGAGCAGAATAAACTAACCCAATTTTCTCATATTTTGTCATCAACTATAGCCTTCTGATAAAAATGGAGCATAGGAAAACAGTTTTAATTAGTTGAGAATTCTAATTTGTGGAGGCATTGTGGTTAATTGAGGTTTATTAGAATATGTATTCATTCTGGGTGCTATATCTTATGAAGAATAGTGACAACCTAGACAGTGATAATGAACCTATGGCATGGGTGCCAAATATGGCACACAGAGCACTCTCTGTGGGCATGCAGCTGCCCTCCTCCTTACCCCTCAAACCTAGAGTTCATAACTAGAAAGGCAGAGGGACTTTGGGGGAGCTGCTCCCCTCCTTTTCTCCACTGTGCTTGCTGACATTTTTTCACATCACTTGCCCCTCTGCTCAGCAACCCAAGGGGATCACACAGTGGGTAAAGGTGGGTGGCTCACAGAGAGCTGAACTGGAAGGGAGAGGAGAGCTCAGGCCACTCATCTCCCCATCTCTACACTTGCTGAGTACATTCCTCACTTCTCCCACCCCTCTGTCCAGAAGCCCAATGGGAGCACTTTTTCTCTCCCCTTGTGGGTAAAGAGTGGGGGCATGCCCGGCACTTGGTGGGGGGCAGGCACAGCACTCACTCTGGGGGTGGGGTGTTGGCAGGGCCTGACATTTCACCTCTAAAAGGTTTGCCATCACTGACCTAGACCATATTCCTACACGATATAATTACTCCTCTAAGGCAATCCACCATTTGTGGATGGGCAGATGGTATGGTTTAATACAGTGATGGGCAAACTATGGTCTGTGGGCCAGATGCGGCCCTGAAATGTTCTATCTGGCCCCATGACATTATTCCTAATCTGACGAATACAATGAGTAGGATATAATACAATGAAACTTCAAAAGAGTTGCCTTAGAAACAGACTGACAGATGAGCATTTCCTTTCCTTTGGCCCCCTCTTTAAAAAATTTGCCCATCACTGGTTTAATCCATAGAGAGATAAAATTGTGTGGAAATTGTAATGATTGAAATGAAAGTAAACTGAGCTACAAAATACCGAATTATTGGTCTCAAAAAATGAACATGCTTAGAACTTTGTGCCTCAGTTCACCTTAATTTCAATCATGACAAAACTTATTTCACCAATGCACAATGATGTATGTGAAAACCCTATAGGATTTATTGAAGAAACAAGAATCACTTAGGCTAGAGAAGAAAATGTGTTAAAGGGGCCCTGAAATTGTCTTCAAGGATTTGAAGAACAGCCATGTGAAAGGTGGATTGGACATGTTCCATTTGGCCACAGGAAGCAAAATTAAAAGCAATGGGATAAAGTTGTAGACAGTAAGATTTCAGTTTTAGCTAAAAAAAATCTCTAATAATTAGAATTAATCCAAAATGGGATGGTCTACCTCAGCAGGTAGAAAATTCCCCTTTCCAGGAAGTTTTATCAACAATAATAACAATTGTAATCACAACAGATAATAGTGTTATTTATAGAATATTTTAAAAGCTACAAAACTTTTTATACTCATTATCTCATCTGAGCCTCATGACTCTAGTGACAATATAGGTGTTTTCATTCCCATTTATATATGAAGAAACTAAGGTCCAAAAAAATAATTAGTCATGTAGCTAGCATTGCCAGGGGGATATTGAATATAGATTCCCATGTTAGATGACTTCTAAGGTGCTTCCCACTCCCATGATTCCCTATTTCGTTAAATACCACAATGAAGTCAGTAGAAAGCCCCCTACTATGATGCAACCCTTACCCTTGTGTCCTGAAAAGTTCATATCTCATTGCTGTACAGCCGATCAAGTTCCATGTCATGTACAGACTCTTCTGATGTACAGTCACAAGGGCAAAAGTAACATATGTGTTCTCTTTGCAATGACAAGTAGATTATGTTGGGAGATCCAGAGGACAATGAAAAACAGTGTTCTTCAGCACCAGGAAAAATTATATTGAAGTAAAATACCAATAAAAAATGAAAACTTTCCTGATCTTGACTCATATTTCTCATGCTCTTTGGATTAGAGTGGGGTTATCCTTTTGGTGTTTGCACCCCCGGGATTAACATCTGTGTAAATGTGGCAATGGAAGAAGGCTGGATGGACAGTTGAATCCCAGAATTGTTCTTACTGACATTAGCTGATACTTGGATAACTCTCTTTTGCAGGTGTGCTGACCACACACTAATTGAAAAGCTTATTTTCATAACTTTCTGTGTTGTCTGCAAAGAGTTTCTTTCTTTCTTTTTTTTATTTCTTTTTGTAAAGAGTAGAATCATTTCAATCCAGCTGCCCAGCACTGTTTGCATTAATTGTTAAAAAATCAGATGATGTTGCAATAAAGTGTTTGTAAAAACTCTTTCTTGACATTCTTCTTTGAGGGGGGGGGGGGGAAGCGGCAATAGTACAAGTTCTGAAAGGCCTTTGAAGACCCACACTTTGGTTCAGTAAACAAAGAGGAAAAATCTGTTTTAGAAGCCTGCTCCACATTTCCCTCCCCATCTCTCACTGTTTTCATCCTCAACTCCACTATAAACTATTTTGTTTCCAGTGTGTCTGCATGACACCTGCTGGGATTAGTGGAGCCCAGACTAGACCCACGGAGAATTCATGCATTTTGTGTTGCTTGTTATAACTAATTCCAAATTTCCACTGTTGCTTCTTTAAACTGGAGAAGACTCTTCCAGTTCTGTGATTTCCTCTCTCTGGGTGATTGCCAGGTCTATCACTGAGGGGCTGACCCTAATAACTGAAAATCCTCTTTATGGAATCAAATCCTGAATTTAAAGGAGTTTCCAAAGTTTCCCAAAAGTGTCCTATAAATCACTCATGTCATTACAATGCTATAATTTTTTTTCTTGCCTGATTCCCTTCCCATTGGCATCTAAGACTGTCAAAGTGTTGAGCCCAAAAATACAAGGTAAAAAAGAAACCTTTTGAAAAAAGAAATCAGAAAAGAGTAAGAGAAAGAAGAAATGAAATAAGTTCTTGCACCTACTATAAAGCAAAAAATGAATTTACACACTCCTGGCTTGTAAACAAACACTAACATTAAGCAAAAAAATGACTGAAAATTAAGGTAAACAAGGAGACATTTTGGTACTTAGGATAAATTTAGTTTTGTGTCTTTGTAGATGAGGAATGGAAACATGAAGGGGTAGAAGGAAGGAGGAGAGAGGGATGAGAAAGTCAGTATTTTCCAACTAGATGTTGCCACATTGGAAGAGAAGGTATTCTATTCCCCAAAAAGTTGGCCTAAGTTATCACTGGAGTAGAAGACTTTCAACCTTTATGAAGAGATAAGGGAGGAGAAATGGTAGAGACCAAAGCAAAGGGGAAGGTGAGTATGAAATAGAGACAACATGGGGATGGATCCCTGCACCTGTCACCACCACTAATTGGGATGGAGGGGTGGATAAGGGTTTAGCAGGGACTATTACAAAGCACAGAGTTGGTAGAGTACTCTGAGACAAAGGAATCTTTTCATAGTAGAGTCTATGAGGGGAAAATATGTCTTGTAGAATCATAAGCCTGTAACAATATTGTAGTTTCCTCATACTAGTTATGGTCTCTGGAAATGATCAGCTGAACCTCCAAATATTGAAAGAAGAAATAGAATGACTTAAAATGTTAGGCTGCAAAAACAAAACATTAGTCCTTTTGGACTATTTCAAAATCATGAGAAGATTTTTTGGGAGGACTAAACCTAAACAAATATATTTATTACATTATATTTTATAATTAAAACACATATATACTTTTATGCATATGCATGCATATATTCTTTAGGTATTTTTAAGTTAATTTTTTTTACACTTTATGCTTTTAGATCCTCCCTTAGACCTATTTCTACTCATGGTATGAAGGCAGGGATGTACTGGAGCCCTCTCACAACAAATCAGTCATTTGATTTATAATTTTATCGATTATCTAGATTTAAGAAAGTGATAGAGAAAATGTTCTTAATGCAGACTAAAATTAAAAGTGTGCTGCAGGTACATTGGGTTTTGCTTTTGCTTTTTCAGAGAGCTAATTGTTAAACATATACCAACATACCCTTTCATATAACAACCTTAGTTTCTTATCCCTTCCCTCACCTCAACCTTGGTCTCTGTTCCCACGGTCCTTGGCTCTGCTAGATGAGCATTCTTTTCTCAAATTGCACCTCTATATTACTTCTCAATCATCTTCACACCATGGTTACTTTTTCAAATACACCTTCGTGTGTCATCTTCCCCCATTAGATTGTAAGCTTCTTGAAAGGAAGTTAGAATCTTGCTAGCTTGTATCTGTATGACCAGCATTTAGCACAGTGGCTGGCATATAGTGGTATTTTAATAAATGCTTTATTGCTTTCTCCCTAAATATCTATCTCTCAAATGCTTTATTCTAGTGCAGTATGAATTTGGCAAGACTTACCTACCAAGCTGGAAAAGTTTTAAGCATAGTTCTTGTCATGGATTGTGCATCCATTTTCTGAGGTCCAGCTTATATCATTTTGAAGAAATGCTTCATCAGAATGTTAGCCATTAGGTGATAACATTTTGGGCCATAGCAAATTCTATTATTAAGGCATAGATGTCCTAGATCTATTACTGGAACAAACCACAAAGGCATCTTGTCTAACTCTCTCAATTTACAGATGAGAATAACAAAGCCCAGAGAGATTAAATAGTGTATCTAAGATCACACAGGCAGTAAATAAAAGATAAGAGATTTAAATCTAGGTCATTAACTCCAAAGCTAATATACTTTCCACAGCAGCTAGGTAGTTCAGGAGATAGATTGCTGAGTCTGGAGTCAGGACAATTTGAATTCACATCTATCCTCTGATATTTACTATATGTGAGATACTGGGCAAGTCACTTAGTCCCTGTAAAATGGAGATAATAATATCACCCCACTTCCCATGGTTACTATGAAGAACAAAGGAGATAAAGTTTAGAAAACATCTAGTATAGTGCCTGGCTTATAATAGGCATTTAATAAATGTTCGTTTCCTTCCTTTCTTCAACTAAAAAGATTGCCATCTGTGTCAACAGAGGTAGCATCCAGTATTACAAAATCATGGATATGTCAAAGCATACATGAAACTACCATCATGCTAGAGTGTGGAGGGTTTTATCACAGCCTTCTAAAAGCAAGACATTTGTTGTGAAGCATGATTTCCATACCTTCTTGATTTTTTCTTTTCTATTCACATTAAAAGTAAGACGCAAATTAAATTCAAATGTCTACAGAAATGAAACACTTGCCCTGCAAATTTACACACCCCGAATCAGGAAAAGAAAAAGTTATGATCCTCTTGGTGATAGTAATTTACCAGACTTCTAAATATATACGCCTGATGTATTAAATAGCAACTTAACCTTGCTCAGAGGACTTTGACTTTGGCAAGTCCCAACATATGTTTATCCTTCAAACTGAAAATTGCATTTCCATGGGGTTTAATATTAATATGCCCTGAGCCTCATTCTCTTATTGCTTAAACTACTTGCTGGAAGTAAGTTAGCCACTTAGAAAACCAAAATCAGTTCTTTCAGGCCTCTAAGATACAAGTAGGAAAGACAGTCCTAAAAAAAGGTTATTTACAAGTTACTGTTGAAACAACAAAATTCAATCCACCTCAATAAATATTTATTATTTGCCTACTATTTGTAAAAATCTGTGCTAGTTGTCAAGTGATACAAAGAGGGAAAAGGAAATAAGCATTTTTTTAAAAAACTCTGACCTTCTGTCTTAGAATTGATACTGAGTACCATTCCCAAGGCAAAAGAATGGGAATGCCTTGGCAGTTGAGGTTAAGTGAATTGTCCAGCATCACATAGCTATGACATATCTGAGATTAGATTTGAACCCCAGACCTCTCTCTCTCTAAGTCTAGAACTCTATTCACTGAGCCTCCTAGCTACTCCTTAAGCATTTATTAACCACCTATTATTTGCCAGGCATTGTGCTAAGTACTTTACAAATATTATCATGTACAATCCTTACTACAATCCTGTGAGATAAGTGCTCTTATTACTGGAAGTTTTACAAAACCTAAATTTTTTTTTCTAAAAACATAACATTACTTTCATATTATGTATATATGCACATTTTACATTCTGAGGAAACTGAGTCAAGGAGCATTTAAGCGAATTGCATGGGATTACAGAGCTATCTAGGCTTTGAATTCAGCTGTTCCTGACTCAGTTCCAGCCTTCAAGCTTACTATTTACTTGAAAGGGGCAGGGAATAAGATATGGACATGAATAAATAAGATAAAAGGAAGAATGTGTTAGTAGCATAAATAAAGTTATAGATATCCAAGTAAAGTTTAAACTGGAGTGAGGAGAGACCACTTTAAGATGAAGGAAGGTCAGGATCCTGGAACACTGCATGGAGAAAGCAGCACTTGAATTGTACCTTAAAGGGAGAGAAAGATTTCAGATAGCATATTGGAAAGGACGCTAGTACTAGTTTAAGACTAACTATCGAGGTTAAAATGTTGGGTAAGGAGAACATCGCTGTGGTTGCGCTTTGGCGCCATATTAGGACGAAGGGAAAGAAGGAGAAGCGCTTAAAGTGAGGAGCGCGGGCGCGGGAGTGGGGCTGGAGCCTAGGCTGAGGGGACCCCCTATGCCCAGGCTGCCTATGGCGGCGGCAGCGGCGGCGACTGGAGGTGGGGGGTGGGGAGGGGTGAGTGACTGGGCGGTACCGGCACAAGGGACAATGCCCTTTCCAGTTACAACCTAGGGATGACAACAAACACAACCTCCACAGAAGCATTATGGCATTACCTCTCCCATTCGTTTAGTGGCTCCCAAGGAAACAGAGTACATACTCGCACAGAAACTAATTGAAACTCTAAAGCCCTTTGGAGTTTTTGAAGAGGAATGGCAGAGCAGGATTTTAATTTGGGGAAAACTAAATAGCCTGGTAAAAGAATGGATACGGGAAATCAGTGAAAGCAAGAATCTTCCACAGTGTGTCACTGAAAATGTTGGAGGAAAAATTTTTACATTTGCATCCTACAGATTAGGAGTTCATACAATCATCTCATTCTATGAAAAATTGAAGCTCCAGGAAGAAGTAAAAGATTTAAAGGGCTGTGGAAGAGGCATTTGTACCAGTAATCAAGCTATGTTTTTGATGGTATAGAGATTGATATTTTGTTTGCAAGATTAGCACAGCAGACTGTTCCTGAAGATTTGGACCTTCGTAATGGCAGTCTACTAAAAATTTAGATATTAGATGCATAAGAAGTCTTAATGGTTGCAGAATAACCAATGAAATTTTACATCTAGTACCAAACATCCACAACTTCAGCTTAACTAAGGGCCAAACATCACAATGTCTATTCAACTATATTAGGTTTCCTTGGTGGTGTTTCCTGGGCTATGCTAGTAGCAAGAGTTTATCAGCTTTGTCCAAACGCAATAGCATCAACTCTTGTACATAAATTTTCTAAATGGGAATGCCCAAATCCAATGCTATTGAAACAACCTGAATGCAATCTAAATTTGCCTGCATGGGACTCAAGGGTAAACCCCAGTTTTAGGTACCATCTTATGCCCATAATTACACCAGCATACTCACAACAGAATTCTATGTACAATGCGTCCATTTCTACACCGATGTTCATGGTTGAGGAGTTTAAACAAGGTCTTGCTATCACAGATGAAATTGTGCTGAGTAAGGCAGAGTGGTCCAAACTTTTCGAAGCCCCCAACTTTTTTCGAAAGTGCAAGCATTATATTGTACTTCTAGCAAGTGCACCAACAGAAAAGCAGAGACTAGGATGGATGGGCTTGGTAGAATCAAAAATCCGAATCCTAGTTGGAAGTTTGGAGAAGAATAAATTTATTACATTGGCTCATGTGAATCCTCAGTCATTCCCAGCACCCAAAGAAAATCCTGACAAGGAAGAATTTCGTACAATGTGGGTGACTGGATTAGTGTTTAAAAATGTTGCCTATCATGCTTACTGGGTAACAACGTGGCTCAGTGAATAAAGCACCAAGCCTGGATTCAGGACAACTTCTCTTCATGAGTTCAAATCTGTCTTCAGACACTTATTAGTTGTGTAACCTTGGGCAGGTCACTTAAACATATTTGCTTCCATTTCATCATCTGTAAAATGACCTGGAGAAGGAAATGACAAATCACTTCAGTGTCTTTGCCAAGTGTTATAAGGAAGAGAGGATTTGAGCATGTGCTTATAACACAAGAAAATCCCAAATGGACACAACTTAAATAACTGAGCAAACAAAAATGATGCTTACTACTGCTGTGGTCTTGGGCAAGTCATGTAACCTCCATGGGCTTTTATTAAATGAGGCAATTAGGCAAGATGGCCTCTGATTGTCCTTCCCGCCCTAGAACTGTGACCAAGATATGATGAGTTCATGGAAATTAAAAAGGATCAGAAGAGCTCAGGGAACAGTTAGCTTGGCTTTCCAAGTGTGATAAGAAAAGCAGGGATCCGTAGTAACACCAAGGTTCAAATAAACACTGGATCTCTACTACCAAATTATTTTTCTGAGGAATGAAGCCAATCCTTATGGGTCAGTCATTCCTAAGATAAATCATTTCCTCAGCTGATGTGCCTCCCAAAACCAATACTTCCCTAGGTCAGCCCAGCCAAACATTCCTTCCAAACTGTTCTTACCAGATGCTAGCTCTGTCATGCAGAAGAGGGTGGAAACAAAGGACACATGTAACATTTCTTTGTAATCTCAATGCTTCACCTAATGCAGTATTCAATCACACCCATCACGATTGATCTTTGTAGACTAGAAACAGATGTGTGGTGTCACTGAATACTAGCAATTTAATGATTAAAAACAAGGGACCTACACAGGGCAGGGAAGGCCTGAGCTTAAAAGTCACCAATGGAAATATTGAATTTCCTTTGGTATTCCCAGCAAAGGTAGGCAAAGTTGAATCAAAATCAGAACTCTCTTTCTCCTTACACTAGTACTATATCATCAGATTGGAAGGATACCCTTAGTTTTCCACTCAGCTCTAGCCACTGATTCTCAAGGTTTTTTTGTTTTGTTTTATTTTGAACAAAGTATAACTGGCAGGATTAACAAAGATTTTAAATAGATGATAAAAATTTTAAGCAAAACACTAAGTAAGAGGGGCTGACAAGGATTCTCCCCTCCCTTCCCCAAAAAAGAAAGAGACAGCAAGGTTTATTAGGCAGCCAGAAAATTACAGAATGTTTTAATCAACAAGAACCTTCATTTTCAAATATCCAATTACCTCAGAATAAAGCTACCACAAGCTGTGGAGATTGTAAACTAGAGCCACACCAAATGCTTGGGTCTAGTGGGATGGCAGCAGGTGATCCAGATGTGTACATCTGCTGGGATTCACTCTCAAGCATTTACTGAGCTGGAGTCTATCACAGAGGACAGCCTGTACAACAGGGAAACAGAAGAACAAGGTATATATGACATCTGAAGGCTCTTCTTGAGTTATGGTGATATTCCTTGAAATCCCCAGACATTGTTAAGTATCTTCAAAGGGAACCCCAACTCCAGAATTGAGTATTTTGGAGAACTGCCCATGTACCACAAAATCCCTGTGTCTATGTGTGTATGTCTGTGTGTGTTTTTGTCTTTTTTTTCAACCCATGTGCTTACTCCCTCCATGACGTCAATGCCATGTTTGTTCAGCTTACTAAAAACATGTTCTTTCTTGGTCACATTCTTTTAGTTTCAACAGTCCAAGAAGTTTCAGCTGGGACTGACTGCTTCTGTTTTAGATGCCACCTTTATGGAAGGGACAAGGAAGAGGGTTCTGTCTATGTTGAACCATATGCTGACCAGATAAAACTTATTTGTTCAAGAATGTCTTTATGTTTTGTCTTTCTGACATTTAACTAGTATCCTGTTATTGTTGTTGTTGAGTTGTTTCAGTCAAGTCCTATTCTTCATGACCCTGTTTGGAGTTTTCTTGGCAAAGATACTGGAGTGGTTTGCCATTTCCTTCTCTAGCTCATTTTGTAGATGAGGAACTGAGGCAAACAGGGTTATATGTAGTAATAACTATTGGGTTAAGTTAGGAAAGAATAGCCAGATCCAGTCCGTGTATTAGCTACTGAAGATTACTATCAATAATAGCCAATAAAAATTAATTTGAGGATTGAAAATGAACTTCTCTTTGGGAACCAAGATTTCAGAATACAGACCAAGATTCAGTTGAACTCTCCCAACATTTTCCACCAAACAACTTTAACATCTCAAATCAAATTTTGAAGCAGTAGAACCAACAAAAGATTAGAGAGATTTTTTTCTAGTCTAAGACAACTGAGAAGGTTTACAGGAGAGACAGTAGTACCAGGGTTGGAACAGAACCAAAATGCAGCAGGAACACTAGCAGTAAGCCTTTGAAACAGCTGTCAGAGTTGCAGTTAGAGGAGCTTTCAGCCAAGAAAGGGTAAAGTTTTTGGACCTCTGATCAGAAAAAGATTAGAGGGCACCCTTTGCTAGCACTGAGTATAGCTGATATGACTGGCTATTCTACTGTCCATATGCAATTCTGGGTCTCAACTCCAGGACAGAAAGGAACATTTGCTATTACAGCTGCAGGAGAGCAGGGTCTTAGTCACAGTTTCAGGGCCAAGAGGAGTACTCGTACATGTGACTACAGGGGTGCATGAGCCTTTCCTGGATAAATCATAATCTCAGACATGGAAAAAGCAAAAATAGGCTTAATCAAAAGAGATAATCAGGGAAATTGCACTTTTCTAAACGGTACCATAGACAATAAAATAATATCAAAAAAATTTTTAGCAAATTTTTCTGATAATAGCCTTATTTCTCAAACATATAGGATGCTAAGTCAGATTTGTAAAAGTAAGAACCGTTCCCAAATTGATAAATGGTCAAAAGAAATAAACAGGCAGTTTTCAGAAAAAAAAATCAAAGCTATTTTTAGTTATATGAAAAAATGCTTTAAATCACTGTTTACAGAAAGGCAAATTAAAACAGCTCTGAGGTACCACATCATGCCTATCAGAAATGACAAATGTTGAAAGGGATATGGGAAAAGAGGTACATTAATGAACTATTGGTGTAACTTTAAACTGGTCCAACCATTCTGGAAAACAAATTGGAACTATACTCAAAAGACTGTAAAACTGTGGAAACTCTTTGAGTCAGCAATCCCGCTATTAGGTCTCTACCCCGAAGAGATCAAAGGAATAGGAAAAGGACCCATATGTACAAAAATATCTATAATAGCCTTTTTTTTAGTGGCAAATAATTGGAAATTGGGTGGATGTTCATCAATTAGGGAGTGGCTGAACAAGGTGTGACATGTGATTATAATGGAATACTATTGTGCAATAAGGAATGATGAACAAAAGGCTTTCAGAAAAACCTGGAAAGATTTTCACGAACTGATACAAAATGAAGTGACCAGGAGATTATTGTACATATTAACAACAATGTTGTAATGTTAAGCAAATATGAAAGATTTGGCTACTTTGATCAATAGAGTGATCCAAAAAAATACAAAGGACTCATGATGAAAAAAAGCTCTCTACCTCCACAGAGAGAAATGATAAACTCTGAATGCAACTTAAGTATAATTTTCTTACTTTATTTATTTTTGCTTTTTTTTTTACAATATGACTAATATGTAAATATGTTCTGCATGATTTCACATGTATAATTGACATATTATTTTTCTTCACAATGGTTGGAGAAGGGGTAGGAAGGAGAGAGAGAATTTGGAAGATTTAGCTTCAGCTAAAGTAAGCAAAGAAAAAAACAAGGCTAGCAATCAATGATTTCACAAAAAGCAAAAGCAAAAATAGATCTAGTTAAAAGAGATATACAAAGAAATCACATTATGGTAAAGGATATAGACAATGAAGTAACATCAATACTAAACATATATGCACTAATGGGAGGACATCAAATTTTTAAAGGAAATGTTCAATGAGTTACAGAAGGAAACAGACAATTAAAATATAGTAGTAGGAGAACTTAATTTTCCCCACAAAGAACTGGTTAAATCTAACTATAAAATAAAGAGGTTAAGGAGGTAAACAGAATTTAGAATAGTTAGCTATAAAAGACCCCTTCATAAATATGAATGGGAATAGAAAATGGCATAACATTTTTTCCAGTCATACATAGCACCTTCACAAAAATTGACAGTGTATTAGGCATTAAAAATCTCACAACCAAATGTGGAAAAGCAAAAATAGTAAATGCATCTGTTTCAGATCATAATACAATAAAATTTACATTCAGTAAAGGGTCATGGAAACATAGATTAAAAATTAATTGGAAACTAAATAATCTAATTCTAAAGAAGGAATGGGTCAAAGAACAAACCATATGACCAATAATTTCATTAAAGAGAATAACAAAAATTAGATAATATGGCAAAATTTATGAGATGCAGTCAAAGTAGTACTTAGTGGAAAATTTATATTTCTAAATGCTTACATTAATAAAATAGTGACAGAGGAGATCAATGAATTAGGCATGCAACTGTAAAAAGGAATTCTTTAATTTCTTTAATTCAACAGGGAACCTGTAGGTCCTCTTACCATAGAGATGTGTAGGGATTAACCAGCCCACAGTGACAGGAAGTAGGAACCCTGGGGCCCTGTGCTGAGCAAGTGTCAGTTGCAGGCTGCCAGTTGCTGACAGTTAGGAGAGTCAATTGCTGACAGCTGGGGATTGGTCACTAGTAGTGTGGGCTGGCATTTAGTTGCTGGAATATAAAGGTGGGCCTGAGCTTACTGAAAGGGCTTTTGGCTTTAGCCTTTAAAGAGCTTTTTGCCTCTGGGATCTCTAGAGAGCAGGAGGGCTCTCTCATAGGCAAGGATCTGCTGTCAGTCAGCTGTTCACAGTTTGGGCTGCTATAGAAAACTGATTGAAGGAGTAAGTGAGTGGTAGCTGTCTATTATTTTAGGGAGTTAGGTAGTTAGTGAATCATTTATAGATAGTGTAGGTTAGATAGGCCTGGTGTTTACCAGGCAAGAAGAAGCTAACCTCAGAAGACAGTTAGAGGTAGTTATTAGGAATTTTAGGTAGTATTGGGAATTTTAGATATATTTATAGGGTATAAGATTAGTAATCTCTTTTCTTTTTATCTTTCCCTCCTTTACTATAATCTTTTACTATCTCTATTTTAATTAAATTAATTTTTAATTGTTAAAAGCTGCTAGACGGTTTCTTTTCTCAGGCATAAGGTGATAATATTAATTTACAACTCTACTATATTCTCATTAAAACCGAAATTATTAAAAGCTGCTCTCTTATTTTGTCAAAACCTCTATTTTAACCCTCACACAATCAAAAAACAAACTAGAAAAACAACAAAATTAATAATCCTCAATTAAACATCAATTTGGAGATCCTGAAAATCAAAGGAGAGATTATTATAATTGAAAGTAAGAAAAACATTGAACAAATAAATAAAACTAGGATCTGGTTTTATGAAAAATATAGTAAAAATAAAATAGATATACCATTGGTTAATTTGATTAAGAAAAGGAAGAAAACCAAATTACCAGAATCAAAAGCAGAATTAGTGCCAATGAAGATAAAATTAAAGCAAATATTGGGAGTATTTTGCCCAATTATATGCAAATAAATCTAATCATCTAAGTAAAATGGATGAATATTTATAAAAATATACAAATTATTCAGATTAGCAAAAGCAGTTCTGGGAAAACTACAGCCCAAGGGTAAGATGCAAGGGGGGGAGAGGCTGAAGTGTTCTATCTGGCCCCAGGACATTATTTCTAATCTGAGGAATACAATGAGTAGGATACAGTACAATGAAACTTCGAAAGAGTTGCCTTAGAAACAGACTGACAGATGAGCATTTCCTTTCCTTTGGCCCCCTCTTTAAAAAGTTTGCCCATCACTGAGCAAAAGCATTTTACAGATATATCTCATTTAATACTCATAACAGCTCAATAAGAGAGATACTATTTTTTTCTCATTTTATAGAAAAAGAGACTGAGGCTCAAGGAAATTAAGTGACTTGCCAAAAGTTTTTTGGTGTGATTCAAACCATAGTCATCTTGAGTCTAAGTCCAATACACTATTCTTTATACCATTTTTCCTCTACCTTGATATTCTAAGGAAATAAAAACATACTCACACACAATACAGGCTAAACATAATGTAGTAGAAAGGAGTTCAAAAGTAGTAGCAGTTTTCTGACTGCTAATTCCAATTTATCACTAGCAGGATTTTAAGAAGTAAAATTCCAGAATCTTTTTTATGTATTTGAACACAATTTTTGGTATTCGGTGTCCAGGAGGTTTATTTCTCCCCCTTTTCCCAGGGTATGCTGTGGGGTCTAACAGAAGATCTGCTCTCTTTGGGAGTCTTCACTCTTGTTCTTTGACCAAGAATTGGTGCCAAGCCACCAAGAGAAAGAGGACAGGGTCCATGTGCCAAAACTGCAATTACAGCTAAATGAAAAAGGAAGAAATAAAGAAAGGGAAAAAAAGAAGAAAGGAAGAAAAGGAGGGCCGAAGACTTTATTCAGTTCAGCTGTTGAGTCTTAATGCAAAGAAATCACTTTCCACAGACCTGTAATGGACACCAATTTTTAATCTCCTTCACTATTAGCTTTGGAAGCGCTTATCATGGAGTATATTGGCAACTGGCCAAAATTGAGGAAACTTGGCTTAATAGATTGAACCAGAATTTTTAGTGTTTCCCCTTTTATGCCATGTAAAACACACAACTAAATTTCTTTGTGAATGGCTGATAACATTTTTCTGAGCTCAATTTGTGTTGGGGGTACAAAAGAAACATTCTTCGAATATGACATCACCCTACCACTTGGGCCAAAAGAAAAACACTTTGTAGACCATTTTTTAAAATGATAAAATATATTGTTTCAAGATTACATGCTACAACGTGCTACATCACTATGTTGGGTCATAGAACCTGAAATCAAATACTTCATGGCCAGAGGGGAATGGCATGGCTAATATTCATGTCTCCATGAAAAAAATCAATTTAATGTCATTTATCCACGTATTCTGGATTACCAAAAGAGACTGAGAGCAGCTTCAGACTCTAATTAGAAGATTCTGTTGCTCAAATGTATACATGACACCAGCACCCCAGATGTATGATTCTATTGAAATAAATATTATCTTCACTAACATAAAAAGTAATCTGAGTCAACATAGAATCAAATTAAATGAAATGAATGGAAAGGATTGGCTATCTTTTATTGGATGTGTGTTTCATCTACTATACTAAATGCATATATGCACACACATTATACATGTACTTAGACATATACAAATATATGCAGCTTTAAAAAACATGATTATTCTCTTACAGGGAATTGTAATTCATAATAATAATATCACAGATCAAATGTTTTCAAGGGGATGGCAACAGGGAAAATGATAGGAATGTTGCTAAAGTCTTTTTTTTTGTTTGTTTTACAGGGTAAAAATGATAAATATTGAGCTAAAAGGTATTTCATAGACACTCTAGACCAAAAGACCTATATATATGTTAATGACCACTTACTTCTGTCTCAGTTTGTTCATCTATTAAATAATCAGAGAGTTCATTTGTTTGGGGTATTGTTAAGCTTGAAGAGTAGTAAAATTGAATATCTTATTAAATATTTTTATTATTTTTTGGTGAAAACAAGAGGAAGAAAATATAGCCTCAGCTAATATTAGGAACTTGCTTACTGGGCTATTCTTTGTGACATAATAATTGTCAATTGTACCAGTTAGTAGCTGTTTGTAATAAGTACGGGATCTAACCACAATGATGAGCTTTAATGAATCATATTCAAAGAGACAAATTTTTGTTTCAAATAGAGAAGAACCTATCTGATTTCCAAAACTAGGAATAAAGCCATTTCCACTGAACCTCAAATCTGGCAGTATCTGGAATGCAGGAGTTAGCAGTTTGAAGACTTAACTGATCCAGTCTCTATTTCTCAAGAGAAAGAGTCAAATAAGTCTCGACCCAATGTGGGGTTTTTAATTGTCAGATCTGAGTTCCAACTCAGATGGCCTCTTTGGGCCTGAGTTAGTTTGTAAAAGGTGGAAAGTCGGACTACAAACTTTCTAAGGTAACTTTTAGGCCTAAATGTACATAAGTATGACCCTATGTGTCAAGAAAAAATTAGAAATACTCATTGAATTTTAAGAACACAGATCTTCTCAAGAACCATGCTTGTTTGTTGTTGCTATTGTTGTTGGTTGATTAATCTTTTTCTCTTTTCTCTTGGGCAAAGGAGAAAAAGGCTTTTCACTGAATAATAAATAGCAATGCAGAAGGCAATGCCTTCTTCCCCTTTCACTTTTTTCTCCTAAAGGACAGAATCTGAAGTTTTATCTGGTCTTTACTTACTCTTTGTTGAACCATTGGTAGAAATGCTTTTGACAAACAGAAAGGAAACTGGGAACCTGTCTTTGTGTCTGCCTATTCCTGTCTCTGCATCTCTGTCTTTCTGCCTGTCTCTGTCTCTTTCTTTTGGTCTGTATCTTTCTGTGTCTATCTGTTGTCTCTTTCTCTTTCTTTCTTAGTATCTGCATCTCTATTTCTCTTTTCTATCTCCTTCTGTCTCTTCCTCGCTCTCTCTCTCTCTGTTGTCTCTTTGCCCTTGTGTCTCTATGTCTGTCTAGCCATCTATCTGTCCATCTCATCCTATTTGTGTGTCTCTCTCTTTATCTATCTGTTGTCTGTGATTCTCACTTGATGTCTTTGCCTGTCTTTGTCTCTTTATGTTTGTCTGTCCATGTCCATCTCTCTCTCTCTCTCTCTCTCTCTCTCTCTCTCTCTCTCTCTCTCTCTCTCTGTCTGTCTCCTCCCTGGGACTTGGAATATCTATGTGGTAACTCATAAATGGAATCAAAAGAATGCTCACCTCATATCTTTAGAGTTATTTTTAAAAAGATTACATTTTCAACTGAGAGAAATCATTTTAAAGAATTTGTGGGGTTTGAACTGGTCAATTTTCCCAAAACATTCTAGACTTCATTTAATCTCTTACTGTCTTGAAAAAAAGTATTTTCATTTAATAGTTCTGTTTGTCAAGTGACCTATTGACCATTGCCAAAAAGTTCTTTATACAGAATAGAAGTACTACAATTTCATTATCAAATTTTTGTTGAATGAATATGGTCATTGGATCTCCATATGTTGTCTTTTTTAGTAGCAAATGGAACCATAAAGTCATTCACTCACCCAACATTTTTTACTATGTGCAAGTTACTTTACAAAGTACTGACATACATATCAGGGACAGGGATAATTATAATAGTTCTTGAACTTAAGAAGCTTACAATTAATTCACTAGAATTAATAAGTAACATAAGCAGATAAATTATAGAATATAATCATAAAATGTTAAAATCAGAAGGAAATTTAGGAAATATTTAGTCTAAGCCCTCATTTTATAGATAGGAAAATGAAACCCAGAGGGATCAGACAAATGCTCTAAGCCTAAGGACACAGTCAGTGGTGTAGTCGGGAGTAGAATTGAGCTCTTTTGACTTCTTCATCCAGAACTATCCACCTCTCTAAAGTTAGTAACTTGAATTTTCACTGTTTCCATTATGACATTATCTCTCAAATTAAAGGTAGATCCCACATAGTCATGAAGTAGAAAGATAGTTAAGTAAAGATAGAATCTCTAAATACTCAAGAACTATTAGTTGTTGAATTTCCTGATGAAAGCGGATGTCCTAATTGTGGGGGCTTGACAATGCCCAGAGAAAGAGAGAGAAACAGAGACAGACAAAAACAGATAAACACAGAGAAAGACATACATAAAGAGACACACACAAAATCAAGCCTGAAGGAACACAGAACATTCTAACAGTGCAAAGGAAGAAAACAGTCACTTATTAAGTAGTTCTAAAGTAAAATGAGAACATAGTCCTTAGGAGAGTTTCAGATTATGGTGGCAACCTTGTATACAGTCTAACATTCAATCTGGAGGAAAGATGTTGTCCTTAAGGCAAGAACTGGGATGTGGGCAAGTCCAAATCTCTACTCTGTGGCTTATTTGTGATCTCAGAAATGCAGCATGTATCATCCTGCACCAACTTCCTACCTTGTAAACTCAATTTTACCTGAATTATCATCATTATTTGGAAGAGGTGGACTCTCCTGAATAAAATGAATGTGGGGTAGAATTTGATTGCATTCCAATGTGTTCCAAGTCTGAAAAGGACAACTTGAATAAATTGTGAGCTTTCTTAAACTTTAAGAATCTTTTGATTTCAGCTATGATCAAAAGGTCAACACAGTTTGGGATGACAAGTTTCAACTTGGAAACCTATAATTTTCAGGTAAATAGCCACATTTATGACAATTCATCTTAAGTCACTCATCTTTATTCTATCCTAACTCCATATGAAATGAATCTGAATTCTGAAATGAAAACATTCTGCCCTCCAGTCTCCCAGAAAGTCCTTATTTAAAATGGGACATTCTTGCATTCTGGGAAGTGATAGTACTTGTGGGAAGTACAGTACTTCACACGATAATCTGAGATTTTAACAGTTTGGAGAAGCTGGTGGGTAAACTTCCTCTATCAACCCAGATCAAAACCCTCTGTGACTTAGCAAATAAGTCTTCAGGAAGCACTTGAAGTAAATAAAGGTTCTTGCCTATAGAGTCACATAAATGTCAGAGGGTGAATTTGGGGTGGGAAGTGCACCTCTTTGGGAAATCAGAGGATCTGAACTCAAATTCAAACTGTGTCACTAACTGCATGACCTTAGACAAGTCTCAAGCTCCCTGGATCTCAGTTTCCTCATCTGTAAAATGAGGAGGAGTACTAAGTGTTTTTTAAGTTCCCTCCTAGCTTTAGATCTATGATCCTATGAATACTGATTTTCCTGACTCTAAGCCCTGCACTGTTATGCTACATCTGTAGCAAAATTATGTCTATACTATGTAATACTGTGGCAAAGGCATAAAGCATCTTAACACGAATGGAACTAAAGGTAGACCAAAGTCCCAGATGTTCTCTATACCCTCATCACATATTTTCACAAAATTGCTCCAGAAAGATGACTCCATGCATATCAACCCTACAATTTTCTTCCTTCCTCTTTTATTATTTAGAGATTAGTGTATTTGGCAAAGAAGCTACATAATAAGGTATTAGTTAGGCACCAGTAATGCTGGACCTAGATAATCTCCATCTCTAAACAGCTGTCTCTGGGACAAGTTTCCTCCTGTCATCCATCGAGACTCTCTTCCACACTTCCTACTGCTAATAGACCCTGTTTCCCTTAATCCATGCTTTATATTGTTTTTCCATCTTACTCCTAATCTTGCCCAAAATTATATGTGCAAATGTGTGTATACATGTATGTATACACAGATATGTGTATGTATGTAGTTTTTAGTTTAGGGCAGTGACTCGAAGGGTACATGGAACTATCTATACCATAGCTATGGTATTTTTTTAACCTTTACCTTTTGTCTTAGTATCAATTAAAAGGCAGAATTACAGCTAGGGCTAGGTAATCAGGGTTAGGCTACTTTCCCAGGATCACACAGCTAGGAAATGTCTGAGGCCAAATTTGAAGCCAGATCCTCCCAACTCTAGACCTGGCACTTTATCCACTGTGCTACCTAGCTGCCTCTCACTGTAGCTACAGTATTAAAAGAGATCCCTGGGGCACTCATATCGAATGCCTTGCCTGGTCACATAACTACTAAATATTAGGAGTAGAACTTGAACCATCCCAAAGTGAGTCCTCAAGTTCTATATTAAGCTAATTCCCAAATTTATCCAACCTTATTAAATTTCTCCTTTGGTCTATCATTCAAGTGTCCAAACATTTTTTATTTGCTTGTTTGTTTGTTGTTGTCAACACTAGTCATTTCACTGGTTTGGGGAACTCTCCGTGAGGGAACTCTGTGTGCCAGAGTAGATAAGAATCAGCTACAAAAATATGATGGTTGCTCAAGGCACTAAGAGAATAAGTGACTAGCCTAAAGTCATGCAGACAATGTATATAACTTAAGCAACTCCTTAAGTACCAGGTCTGAATCTGATACCAGCCACTATACCAGAATGCCCAATACCTAGAGAGAATTCAGTCCAATATACTTTATTAAACATTGTGCCAGGTGCAATTCTGGGTCCTGAGGATATAAGACAAATAAAAAAATAGTTCCTGCCCTCAAGAAGCTTACATTCAATTATGGATGGGGTGGAGATTAAGAAAAGTTTAGCAGGAGCAAAATGTACAATTTAAATGTGCTCCATGCATTCTGTTTTTATTGTTTCAACAAGCATCTAAAATGTTTATATGCAATAATAGCAATAAAATGTAGAGTGTTCCTAAAAAGTAGCAAGGACTTTTACTTACTTTAAGTTGCCATTTAATTTTAAATCACTATGCTGATCCTAATGTTAGTTCCAGCTTATTGACTTTAATAGAGAAGTACAACACTTGGAAATAGGAAAACACAGTGGGTAATATTTATATGAAATCTCTAAGAACCATGGTATTTTGCTCATGTGGAATATCATGGCATTTTGCCTGGATCAAGTAACCAACAGATTAGCACGTTAACACTTTTAAGAAACATGCATATAATCGGCTTTGAATGTGGTCTTTGACTCCTGGTAGGAATAGCTAATGATTTTCAAATTAACATACTATTTTATACTGTATATCAAATAAACAGGACTATTTCTAAGAAGTTCCAATCTATAATATATGGCAAGTGTGTGTATGTGGGTATGGGTGTGGGTATGTTTCTTCTAAAGGAACAACATGCTATGAATGTTTCTGAAAACTTTCTAAAACTCTGGAATGGAATTTTTATAGAAACATGCCTGAGGCTAGTCTTGAATTAAATCTTATTTGCTGAAAATAAGATGCAAAAGTTCTGGTCTTCAGAGAATAGGAGTTACAGAAACAAACAGAAAGGTTATGTTTGTCATTTTATGAATTTTTAGAAAGATCTTTCCCCATTTCCTCCCTATTTTGTTTGTAAAGGTGAATGGAAGGATACTTTGATACAATTCAGAATCCCAGCTTCCTTCAAGACTGCTCAAATCATGCCTTCTGCTAGAGGCATTTCCCAATCATCCTACTTCCAATGACTTTCTCTCTGAGTTCAGTTTATCTATTCTGTATATATCTCATAAATATCCATTTATATACATGTTGATTCCTTGATTTTGGAGACCATTTTTTGACTTTCTTTAAATTTCTAGTACCTAGCATAGAGCATGGTACATGGAAGGAGATTAATAAATATTTGTTGATACAGATAGATGAAGGATAGATAAATGGATGAGTAGATGGATGTTAGATGGATTGGTATTATTATACCCTCAGTATGCTGACTATCAAGAATGTACATTTCCCCTCTTGATTTATTATATGTTAAATTCCTATTATTGTATGAGGCAGCTACATACCACTCTAGAAAGAAATAAATTAAAGTTGTAAAAAAAAAATCTAAGTGCTCTAACAACAGGGACTGTCCATAAGACTTTGTGGTTCTCATACTGCTGAAGATACTACCATAAAATCAAGGGGTGAACAATAAATGCAATGTGAGTGATGAGGAGGAGGAGGAAGATGATGGTATAAGATGAGAATAATCATGAGGAGAAAGTGTAGCATGGTGGCTAGCCCACTAGACTTGTGATCAAGAAGCTTCAGGCTCAAATCTCACCACTGCCACTTTAAAACTACATAATCCTGAGCAAGTTACTACTAATACTCCTCATCTAGATTTTTCCTTTTTCCCTACTGTATCTATGAGTCATATTTCCATCTACTCCTTCAACTCCTTCTCTAAACCCTACCCCCATATTTTATAGGGTACCTAGAGGGACCATACAATGAAATAGCCAAATATTAAAGCAGAAATAAATTAATCTTCATCATGGGTATCACAAAGCTAGATTAGAAAAGAAATTAATTAGATTTATAAGTCACTCTCCTTATTTCCATCACTAATTTTAGTTTGTCTACTAAATTATTTCCATGAATAACATAGAATTTATTACAGGACTCCAAGTGTAAAAAGGCTTTTAGTCTAGAATAGTAGGAAGGAAGCTACTAGACATAATGGATGGAATACCGAACTTGGAGTTAGGAAGACCTTGCTTCAAATCCCACCCCCTAATACTTACCAACTATGTAACCAAGGCCATGTCACTCAATTTTCCTATCCAGGACTGAATTTTCCCATATGAAAGATGAGAATATCTACTTCACAAGGCTATTGTTAGTCCAAAAGAGAATATATGGAAAGTACTTTGCAAATTAGAAAGTGCTACATAAATGGCAGTTACTATTACTACCATTTCAATTTCAATGGTCTTCTAAAGCAATCAACAGTCTCCTTAAGTTGTTTTCCTTTGATGAACCTTCCCATTTTTTATCAATTTGTCCATATTACTTTTTTGTTACATTTATACAGTTCTGCAATAGTCTCTCTCCCATAGCAAGGAACAAGCCATAAATGGTGAATTCTAACAAATGGGAAGAAAGACTAACAGAAATCTTTGGCTTGGCAAATGCCTTATTCTTCTTTAAATGTTCATATAACAAGTATTTATTAGGCACCTACTATGATCCAGATACTAGGGCTACAAATCACATTAATGATTTTGTATATACTTAGATGTTAGCTATTCAGGCATTGATTAAACAATTTAGATAATTATCATTGAAATCATCAACTTAAATAGGAATGCAAGATGTTGGGAAAATCAAATTGTGCTAAGAGAGTATATTTACCATGCTTTTGTCTATTATACTATAATATAAACAAAGGAAGGAAACTTTTAGAACAGCTACTTTCATGTGTATCAGCAATGTGGCAAGCAAATGGACTGATGAGCAGATGGTTCCTAGGTGGCCATACTTCAAAGGCCAAAGCAATTCACCAAAGCTTGGATACATTATCTGCCTTTTCCCTGTCCCTGAGAACAACCAGGGGAAACTAAAGGGACTCTCCCACCTTCTCCAATGAGAGTCAGATGAAGAGAGGAAATGAATGTATAATCTAACTAAAAAATGATCAGGAACCTTAATCATTCATAGCTAACAACAGTTGGATTAACTGCCATAGGCTCTTCTCACTCTTCAGTAGTCTATGCCTGAAAGAGGGGGATGAAATGGGTTGATGAATAGCAACCTTGTGCTTGACAAAGCTAAGGATTCAAGTTTTGGGGATAAAATTTCACCATTTGGTAAAAATTGTTGGGAAAACTAGAAAACAATCTAGAAGAAAATAGATGTAGAGCAATATCTTACACCATTTACCAAGATAAGTTCAAAATGGATACATGACATAAGTATAAAGGGAGATACCATAAGTAAATTAGAAGAATAGGGAACATATTACATGTCAGATTTATGGACAAGAAAAAATTTATGAATAAACAAGAGGTAGAATGTATTGTGAGATGAATAGTAGATAATTTTGATTACATTAAATTAAAAAGCATTTGTACAAATAAAAAGAAATACAAATCAAAACAACTCTGAGATATCTCATAACTATCAAATTGTTTAAAATAATAAAATGGCAAAATAACAAATGTTGGAAGAGATCTGGAAAAATGGAGACACCAATATACTGTTGCTAGAATTGTGAATTGATCCAATCATTTTGGAGCACAATCTGGAATTATGTGGAAAGAGTTCTAAAACTATATACCTTTTTACCCAGTAATGTAATTATTAGTTTTATTTCCCAAGTGCATCAAGGAAAAGAACCTTTATTTTCAAAAATATTTACAATAGCTCACTTTGTAGTGGCAAAGAACTAGAATTTGTAGGTAGACCCATCATTTGGGGAATGGCTAAATAAGCTATGGCATTATGGTCATAATGGAATATAAAAAATGATGAACAAGTTAATTCTTTTAAAGCATGGAAAGTCCTACATGAAATTATGAAGAGTAAAACAAGCAGAACCAAGAGGACATTATATACAGCACCAGAAATATTTTGAAGAATGACTTGTGTCCACCTCTAAAGAAAGAACTGATAAATAGAAATAAGCAAAACATTATTTTATATGTACATAATATTTTGTCAAATGATGCCTTTTCTAATAGGGGAGGGGTACAAGGGAGGAAATAACCTGGTTGTTTTAATGTAACAAATGAATACACTGAACTACCTAGCTTTCCCCATGGAATTCTTTTTAAATATAAAGTTTTTGTAGATTTTTTTAGAGCTATCAGAAATATCGAAAATATTTCCAGAAAATTGGCCACTTGAAATTTCTTGAATAAAAAAAATTTTAAATTTTTTATATTTTAATACCTTGCCTCACCTTCAAGTCTATCTGTGTCCATCAATATATTTAATACATAATAATATATTTAATGCATTTTGTATCTTAATAATTTGCCTCACATTCAAGCCTATCTGTGTCCATACTTTACAAATATCATCTCACAGAAGTAGAACTGGGAAAAGACCAATTTGAGGATATTTCTAAAAATGAGACATCTGTGGAGAAATGATGAATTGATGTCCAAATAAGACAGAGGACAGTATGAGATGTGAAATAGATAATTTTGACTTCATTAAATTTAGAAGGATTTACACAAACAGAATCAGCATAACCAAGATTAGAAGGACAATAACAAACTGGAGATGGGGGTGGGGAATTTTTTAGCAAGTATTTCTTTTTTTTTTTTTTAAACCCTTACTTTCCATCTTGGAGTCAATACTGTGTATTGGCTCCAAGGCAGAAGAGTTGTAAGGGTAGGCAATGGGGGTCAAGTGACTTGCCCAGGGTTACACAGCTGGGAAGTATCTGAGACCAGATTTGAACCTAGGACCTCCCATCTCTAGGCTGGCTCTCAATCCACTGAGCTACCCAGCTGCCCCTTTAGCAAGTATTTCTAACAAAGGCATCATTTCTCAACTATATAGAGAGCTGGGTCAAATTTATAAGAATACAAAACTTTCCTCAATCGACAGGTGGTCAAAGGATGTGAACGGATAATTTTCTGGTGAAGAAATTAAAACTATCTTTAGTTATATGAAAAAAATTAATTAGAGAAAAGCAAATTAAAACAATTATGTGGTAGCAAATCACACCTACCAGACTGCCTACTATTACAAAAGGGAAAATAATAGATGTTAGAAAAGATGTGAGAAAATTGGAACTCTACTAACACAGTTGGTGGAGCTGTGAACGGATATAACCATTCTAGAGAGCAATCTGGAAACATGCCCAAAGGGAAATAAAATTGTGCCTATTCTTTGATTCAACAGTACCACTATCAGTTGTCTCAGACCATGAGTAAGGTAGAGTGTCTTGCTCTTCACTGAACATGCTTTGCTTGGTTTGTGCAAAGTTAGATTCAGGAGAGGTAATTCTCTGCATTAAAGGCAATTCTTCAGAATTGGGAATGTGTTGTTGGTTCGTGACTACATCCCAAACCTGTGAGTCTATGCCTTCTTCTTGTATCTGACCCCTAGACTCTATGTCAGTATCAGGAAACTTAACTGCAGGTGTACTTTGTATAGGATACAAAGTCAGTGTTGTAGATTCTTTTCTCTGTTCCTGTTGGTGTTATTTTGTTTCTCTCTTGGTTACTGACATTCATGGAATTGAATGCCTTTAAATGCATTAACTCAAAATTTACTCCAAAGGCAGCTCTCTTTGGAGTTTCACCGGCTTGAAAGTGTGCTACATCTTGATGCAACTTTCCCTGAATTGCTAGGCTTGGTAAAATTTCCCTAGCATTAGGATCCAGTTGTAAAGTCCCTTTAGTATTGTAGCAACTAGACTTTCCACTTTCCCTTTCAGCTTCCCTAGCTAGTGATAGAGAAGAGGTCGTGCTTGTGTCTGAGAATTTTGCACTTTCCTTCTCAATGGTCTGCAGGAGCTTATCTCCCTTGTTGAAACTGTCTATTTCTAAGAGATCCCCATTAGAACACCTGTCTAAAATCATTGCCTTTGTTGTTTGGCCTTGCTGTGCTACTGATTGATATAAATGATCCACAGACTTACTATGTAATGATGTTTCTTTTCCAATACAATGAGAATTAATGAATACTACTTCCTTCAAGCTTGATTCAAGGTTTTGTGTAAACGTGCCTGGTTTCCTTTCATCATTCCCCACATCACTGTTTCCCTTCCTATAAATTCTCTCTTTTATTTCTATTATATCATCTTCCATCAGCAACTCCTCCTCAGTCATTTCTTTGTAACTTTGTGTTACATCCACCAACCCATAATTTATGACTTTTCTTCCCAGTTTTTCTTTTCCACTTTCCTCTGTCTTATCAATGCTATTGGCCATATATGTCATTGCAACAACTAATTCTGCTTCCTCAATTCATAAGTTGGTACATGGCCTTTCTCATTGCACATATTCCTCCATCTTAAATAAACTAGGGGAATTACTAAAGCTAGCACAGGTATGATCACAACATCTGGCCTTTTAGCACTGTATCTGGTGTTATTGTCCCTGTTGTTACTATTATTATTGTTGTACCTAGAGTTCTAATAGGTGTTCCTCCTATTGTTGTTGTTATTCTTGTTGCCAAAATTTATTTGTGACTTATATCTACAGTTCCGAACAATATGTCCAACTTTCTGACAAATAAAACATCTCTTGACAGAGTTGTTGTTGTTACTATTGTAGGAGGATTGCCTAGGCCTACTTTGGCTCCTCTGACTGAGGGACATCAGAGCCATGTTCTTTATTTCCTCTATCTCTTTTGCGTTTTGTGCCTCCTTCAACTGCCTTTTTAACTCTGCAATTTCCTTATCCTTCTCTGAGGCCTTAGATTGTTTAGTATCCCTGGACTCATGTACATAGGCTGCAGTTTTCCTCAGTTCCTCAATGGGCATGGTCTCCCATTGTGGGCAATGCAACTTGAAATAAGATTGGATGTGATTTGCACTACCCTTCATGAACTGACATCTAACATGCTGGATGTTATCTTCTGCAGTCATGTTCCTGAAGCCTAAATGGTTTCTCCTGTCTCCAAGAATCTGTCTAAAAATAGGCTTGGGTGTTCTTCATCTCCTTGCCTAAGCTTATTGAAGGATCCCCATGCATTGAAACACCTTGTATGGAGCCTCATCAACTCGGCCAAATCTTCTTTACACCTTTTAAAGTATGCCATGTTGGCATGGAAGGAGAGCTGTAGATCTTGATGCTGCTCAGGCCAAGAGGCTAGTTGGGGTTGCTCCTAGTCTCAGCGATTAATTTTGCCTTCTCACTAGGGGTATAAAGTTCAGATAATAGTAGTTCTATGTCCTCAAAAGTGGGATTATACAAACTGATGGCCCTTTTTCATTCTTTTGTTGATTTGTGGGGGTTGGTGTAGAAGTGGGGAAACAGTCTCTTTAAAATTTCCAACAGTTTGTAGCCCTTAACATGAATTATACCTGAGTCTGGTTGCACCACAGTCCTGTCTGTAATGGCTAGGATAGTGACAGGAGTTGCTTCAACCCCTTCAGCTTGTTGTTGATTGGTGTTATTTTCTGTAGCCTTCTATTTACTGTCTCCCCCCTTCTTTGGCAAAACTGTACCCTCTTTGATCTCTAGCTGCATGATGGTTTTTGCTTCTAGATCTTTGCCTTCCCTAATTTGTTTCTTAATTTCAATGAGAGTCTTCATCTGTTCAATCAGTTGTACTAGAGCCAGATTTGTCACCTCTGCCTTCCCAAAAGTAAAAATTAAAATCTTTCTTAATATCATTAGGGCACCATAAAATGTCACCTTCATGGCCATCCCCGATGGAACATATGCCAGAGCTTCACCTAGGGGTATTGTCAGCCATCAACAGGAATCATAAATTTTAATTATCTCCATAAAAAAACTGAGGGATAGTCACTAGCCACAGCATTGAACATGCCTTCCATAACCCATATAACAGCACCACAGAGCACTCCAGAGTAACAATTGCTCTATTAACCAAGCTGGCCATGATGAAAGCTTCCCATTCAGGTTCAGAAAGAAATCCTAGGCTGGCTGGCTAAACTGTTGTATTCAGGAAGCTGTAAGACGCCAGGGGTCTGTAGCAATCAAGTCTCACTAATCTTTTTGTCAATGAAGGGACACACACACACAGGTTTGACTAAAGGGAGGGACAGGATCTTGCTCAGTGCTCCTTCTATTCCCTCCTCCCAGTAGCCAGTTGGGAAATCAGTTCCTGTAAGATAATGGTGGACAGACTTGTTAACAACAGGGCCAGGACGGTAACTTAGGAAAGGCTGAACTCCTAAAGATGATAACTTTCTCTAAACTATTTCCCCACAGGACTGAATAGGAGAAAATAGGATAAGCTTGATGTCTATGAACCCTACAGGCATGGAGGAAAGGTCTTACTTCTGGGCTACAAGCAGGAAGAACTCAGCTTGAGGAAGTTGTGAGTATTTCCTTAAATATAACCAGACACTGCTCCCTTTTGATTAAAGGATTAATAATATGTGTGGATGGGAAGGAAGGGAGAAGAAATAAGCATTAATAAGGTCAGGGAAGCCCCAAAACTGTTATTGTCCAAGCAGCCCCTCCCCCCAAAGGGGAAAGGCAACTTGAATTAGCTGATCTACTCTCTAATCCTACAAATAATCTTCTTTTATATCTAAATAACTAAACTGAAGTAACTGTGATGTAGTTGAATGTCAAATACTGGTAAAGCAGGTTGGCAGTGAGGAACTAAAATGCCTTTGCTCAGATTCAAGCCTCAAGCCGCAAGAGCAACCCAGGACCTAAGACACAGCAAGCAGAGTGACTCGCTTACTCAAAACCCAGGACCCAACTGTCTTTAACTGCCCCCTCTCTCAGAGTTCTCGGGGAGCCTTATCAAATTCTGAGCTGTGGCCTGACCTCCTCTCTGCAGCTAGAATTCCACTATGCAATCTGAATCTCACAGTAAATATCCCAAAAAGATAAGGCATAAGGGAAAAAGAATTACATATACAAAAATATTTAGCAACTGTTTTTTTTAACATTTATTAATAATCATTTTTAACATGATTACATGTTTCATGCTCCTATTTTCCCCTTCACCCCCCACACTCCCCCCACCCATGGCCGACGCACTTTTCCACTGGTTTGTCATGTGTCCTTGATCAAGACCAATTTCCCAATTGTTGGTGGTTGCATTGGTGTGGTAGTTTCGAGTCCACACCCTCAATCATGTCCGCCCCGACCCATGCGTTCAAGCAGTTGCTTTTCTTATATGTTTCCTCTCCTGCAGTCCTTCCTCTGAATGTGGGTAGCATTCTTTACCATAAATCCCTCAGAATTGTCCTGGGTCATTGCATTGCTGCTGGTACAGAAGCCCATTACATTCAATTTTACCACAGTATATCAGTCTCTGTGTACAATGTTCTTTTGGCTCTGCTCCTTTCACTCTGCATCAGATCCCGGAGGTCTCTCCAGTTCGCCTGGAACTCCTCCAGTTTATTATTCCTTTTAGCACAATAGTATTCCATCACCCGCATATACCACAGTTTGTTCAGCCATTCCCCAATTGAAGGACATACCCTCCTTTTCCAGTTTTTTGCCACCACAAAAAGCGCAGCTATAAATATTTTTGTACATGTCTGTTTATCTATGATCTCTTTGGGATACAAACCCAACAATGGTATGGCTGGTTCAAAGGGCAGGCATTCTTTTATAGCCCTTTGAGCATGATTCCAAATTGCCAGCCAGAATGGCTGGATCCGTTCACAACTCCACCAGCAATGCATTAATGTCCCAATTTTGCCACATCCCCTCCAACATTCATTACTCTCCCCTTCTTTCATTTTAGCCAATCTGCTAGGTGTGAGGTGATACCTCAGAGTTGTTTTGATTTGCATTTCTCTAATTATTAGAGATTTGGAACACTTTCTCATGTGCTTATTGATACTTTTGATTTCTTTACCTGAAAATTGCCTATTCATGTCTCTTGCCCATTTATCAATTGGGGAATGGCTTGATTTTTTATACATTTGCTTTAACTCCTTGTATATTTGAGTAATTAGACCCCTG
>NC_058133.1:327952280-328035484 GCF_016433145.1 Gracilinanus agilis
AGTGTGAACTGTTTCACCCCTTTAAAGTGTGGAAATGCCCCGATTCTGCGTACCTTCAATGCTGCGCCCTGTTGTGGGGTTCCTTCGTTCCTCTGGACTCGTTTTTATTTCCCCTTGAGGGGTCCTGTGTGGTTCGGTCAGGAGAGATGGAGCAGCTGCTCCTTACTCTGCCGCCATCTTAACCGGAAGTCCCTTAGCAACTGTTTTTGTGGTGGCAAAGAACTGGAAACTGAAGGGATGTCCCTCAATTGGGAAATTGCTGAACCAGTTTGAGAGTAGGATTATAATAGAATACTGTCATGTCATAAGAAATGATGGACAAGATGATAACCTGGAAAAAAAAAACAACCTGGAAAGACATATGAATCAATGCAAATTGAAGTGAACAGAACTAGAACATTGTACACAGTAACAACAACAAGGTACAGTGATTGACTGTTAATGACTTCTTAACTATTATCAGCAATGCCAGAATCCAGGACAACTTAAGGGACTTATGACAAAAAAAGAATATCCACTGCTGTATAAGGAACTGAAGCACCATTCTTCACTTTATTACCCCATATACATTTTTCTCTAGTGTAATAAATGTGCATCTTCTTTCACAACATGATGAATATGGAAATAGGTATTGTATTATAATATATATATATAAATATATATATTTATATATATATATATATACAACCTATATCTTATTACCTGCCATCTTGGGGGTAGTAAGAAAACAAGGAGAGAGAACATGGATCAAAAATGTCAGGAAACGGGGGAAGCTGGGAAGCTCAGTGGATTGAGAGTCAGGCCTAGAGACCAGAGGTCCTAGGTTCAAATCCAGCCTCAGACACTTCCCAGCTGTGTGACCCTGGGCAAGTCACTTGACCCCCATTGCCCACCCTTACCACTCTTCCACCTAGGAGCTAATACGCAGAAGTTAAGGGTTTAAAAAAATGTCAGGAAATGATTACTTAAAACTATATTAATATGTAAAAATTTTTTAAATAAAAAGAAGTCATGAGATGTCTAAAATGCCATAACTAAGGTAGGTTGACCAGGGTTTTTCCCTAAGGTCCTAAATTGAGAAATGCCAGTAACTCTTGTGGTCCTTCAGCAATATAGCTTCATTAGAACTTAGAACCCAGCCAATAAGAATATTTAAACAAGGAAGCTACTTGACAGAAGGCTGAGGTGAGCTTTTCTCCTATTGTGTCATGTGCTTTTCTTGCCAACCCAACCCCTGCCATGGCAGTTCCAAACTCAATCAGTAAATATTTATTAAATACCTGCATGTGTCAGAAACTATGCTAGGGTGTGAGAACACAACTATGAAAAAGAAAGATAGCTCCCGCCTAAAAGAGCTTATAATTGAAAGGGGAAAAACTACACATTAAAGGGAAATCAAAAGAGGGTTTAGAAGAGAAAGGAAAATCAAGGGGGGGCTTACTTGGGTATCCTTTTCAAAAGCAGATTTTAGAATGAATTCTCCAGACTGCTTTCCAATCAGAGAGTGCTCAGACACAGAGGATACTAATAAAGTGTAAATAGCAAAGTTGATGTGATCTTGCAGGATAGAGGGTTTCCTAGTGGTATGGTGGGGAAGTCCAAAGGCATGTAGCCATGTGAGAATGAAGAAATGGTCTCCGTCTCTCGCCCTTCGACTCAATGCATGACTCAGGTCACTTGCCCTAGGTATAATTTATGCAATTTTCTCTAAGAAAAATATCCCTAGTCATAACTGACATAACAAAAGCCAGTGCAGAACTAGGAACTAAAACAATGAGACTGCTCATAAAAAGAGAACGGTATTTTAAGCCATGACAAATTCATTAAAAAAAATTTTGTTACATTAAAGTTCCCAGGTATCTCCCTCCACTCCTTCCCTCTCCACCCTAGAGAAGACATTCTTTGACAAAATACATGTATATAATTTTATATAAAAGTGCTTATATATGCATATATGTGTATGTATATATAAACTATGCATGTATGTTCCTATTTATTAGTTCTTTCCCTGAAAGTGGAAAATTATAGTTATTCTTCAAACAGTATTTCTGTTGCTATATATAATGGTCTCTTGGTTCTGCTCATTTCACTCCAGGTCAAGTTCAAATGAGTTATTTGACTTTACACTTATGATGTATCTATCTGCATAAAGCTCCACAAAATCCTCTTCTTAAGTCCCACAATGGCATTAGAGTGATCCTGGGTGCTCATAGACAGAGTTCTAGATCATTCTGCAATGAAATAATGACCTCAAATGCCATTATATCTAAGAACAGCTTAAGTCTGACTTATGAGAACCATTCTGATAAATATATAAAGGTTCATCATCAATACACTGGTCACTTGAATTCTTTGGCCCGTGAAACAAGAAAAATCCAAAATGGCCATTGGTCCTATATAGTACTTTTTGGCCTTTGCAGAGATGATAGCAGAATGGTGGGAGAGGGAATAGATAGTGATTCAAATCACACAGTCATTAGATTACCTGTAAGCATTAAAAGTCGCTTTTTTTAGTGTGAACTTAACAATCAGCAACAACCACAAACATTTTTATCAGAAACTATGAGCTCTTCTTAGGTACCTTGGTGGGTAGGAATGCCTCAAATGGCTCTCTTTTGTTGAATGACTATCTTTTTCATATATACCTATCCTTACATTTGTAGGATTTAGGTTCCATCTTGAGCTTCTTTTCTTTTCATACTATATTGATCTATGCCCTTAGGCAAATTTTCATATATGGACAATCTTGTGTCATTCAAATTTTTCTGACTTTATATTTTAATTTTTTTCTATTGAACACTTTCTAAATTTCTCACTGAAATCATTAAATGTATACACTATATGATTTGGAGTTTGAAGTATAAGGAGTTTTCCCACCCTGTCCCCAAGTCCTCCAAGGGGGAGAGTCTGTGGATTGATGTATCCTTTTATTATTTCCTATATAATAGTTTTCAGATTATTTGATTTATGTTCTTAAAGATGAATGATATTTATGTTGTCTCTGCACATCTTTCTTCAAAATATTTTTTCTTGTCAGGATTAAAGTATTTTTAACATTGTGTTTTATTTTTTCATATTTTTTGCAGATTTTCCTCTACTGAATTTTTGTGTTCCAAATCTGTCATTTTTGTCATATTTCTTTATATTCCCCATTGATTATTAAAATTTCTAACCTGTCTAATGAGTTTTTCATTTTAGCAGTGAGAACCATAACTTCTGAAAAATTTATTCTTAATTTCTTCTTTTATGGATATCAATTATCCATTTCAGCCATTCTGGAGTTTATTGTTGTATGTGCCTTGGAAGTCCATGTGATTCTGTATTTCATCAGATATTAGTTTGCTTTCTATTACCTTATAATATTGTAAGATTATTTGATTTACTCTGTTGATTTATCTTTTTTTTTCAGTGCTTCTGCTAAGGCTCATTTGTCTTGAACTCTTTGATGTATGATATTTTAAAATAAAATTCTTTCATCACTCATTTTATGAGACCTCTTCCATCACTGGTTGGCATATCCCTAAAGAGTGGACTACAGATGAAGATGAAATTAAAGCCATCTATAGTAATATAAAATGCTCTAAATCACTCTTGATTAGAGGAAATGCAAATTAAAACAACTCTGAGTTACTATCTCATACCTTTTTTATTGGCTAATATGACAGAAAAGGAAAATGATAAATGTTGGAGTTGATGCAGGAAATACTAATACTAATACACTGTTGGTGGAGCTGTGATCTGATCCAACCATTGTGTACAGCAATTTGGAAATATGCTCAAAGGATTCTACAACTATCCATACCCTTTGATCCATCAATACTATTACTAGGTCTGTATCACAAAGATATTTTAAAAGGATCTATTTGCACAAAATTATTTATTGCAATTCTTTTTTGTGATAGTAAAAAACTGTAAATTGAGGGGTTGTCCATCAGATAGGGAATGGCTGAATAAGTGCGGTATACGATTATGAAGGAATACTATTGTGTTATAAGAAATGTCAAACAGAATGATTTTAGAAAAAGTCTGGAAAGGCATGAACTGATGCAAAGTGAACTGACCTGAACAAGAACATTGTACACAATGACAATCCCAGAAACTCATGATAAAAAATGCTATCTGCCCTCTGAGAAAGAACTGATGGAGTCTGAATGCAGACTGAAACATCCTATATTTAACTTTCTTCCTACTTCGTTTTTTGAAACCTCTTCCACAAAATAAGTTTTATGACAAGATGTTCTACATGATTGAACATGTGAAATCTATATCAGATTGCTTACCTTTTCATGGAGGAGGAGAGGTAATACAGAGAGAAGAAAGGAGAGAATTTGGAATTCATAACTTTTTTTAAAAATTACAATTGATGCAGCACCATTGATTTTAAGTCATATAGACATCAAAAAATTCTGGAAAGATGCTGGTAAAGTGGCATATGTTTTAGACTTGGGGTCTCCAAAGCAAAGGTAGAAATAGATGAGAACAATAAAGAATACACATTAGAAAAACTGGATCAGGAGTAAGGATGAGAGAAACGAAATACTTTTGAATTCCACAGAAGCCTCATTCTTCCACATTATGAATACTTTTTTTCAGGGAAAAAACTGAAAGGCACAGAATATATAAAGCATTGAATAATATACAATAAAATGAAATATGCTTTATTTTAACTGATAAGAAACTATTCAGGGACTATATGGGAATCATTGGTGAAACAATTCTCCACAATACACTCAGACCATTGATTTGTTAGGAAAAAAGGGTCAACATTATATCAGTTACAAGAAAAAAAAAGATATGACATGAAGTCAAAATAACACTAATATGGTATATTATTAATGCTTAATAATAAGATATTAACAGACAAAAGGATATATACTCTTTATTTTAAATGTTTCATACAAAGGTTTAACCAATATAAACGAATTGCCATAAGAAAGAGCCCAAGAGTCAAAAAATCACCTTAGTCAGCAAACACTTGCCTTAAATGCCAAGTGTGGAGATATGGCAGCCAAGAGTAACACTGGTTTAGAATATAAACTCGTTTGTAAAATCTTACACAGAAGGATCATGGAAGATTATGACCCAAATCACCTCATAAAACAGAGAGAAGCAGTGAAGGGTAAAACCACTTTAAAGAAATCTTGGCAAGAGACCCAACTAAGCAAAGTCATCCTGAGGACATTTCAACCTCATCACTCAACAGAAACTCCTCATTCCAAAGTTACCAATGATCTCTCAATTGCCAAATCTGATGATCTTTTCTCAATCCTCATCCTTCTTGTCCTCTCTGCAACATCTGATACTTTCAACCAGCTTCTTCTTCAGGATATTCTTTTTCTAATGGATTTTTGTGACACCAATCTTGGTTCTTCTCCTGCTACCTTTCTGATCATTTCTCAGTATATTTTTGCTGGTGCATCATCTAAACCATGCACCATTACCATACAAAGGGCTGGTATTCCCTCCTAGGCCTCCTTGCTCCCTCCTTCCCCTATCCCTTCTCTCTCTCTCTCTCTCTCTCTCTCTCTCTCTCTCTCTCTCTCTTTTCAGATTCAACCCTACTTTCTCCCTCTATCATTAAGTGCCTATTAGATATTTCAATCTGGATGTCCCCAAAACATCTCAAACTTAGTGTGTCCAAAATAGAACTCATTTTTTCCTCAAACCCATCCTTTCTTATTAACATTTTTATTGCTGTCAGGGGTACAACTTCTATCCTTTATTCTTCCCTTTTCCTCATTCTATATTCAATTGCCAAATCTTGTCATTTCTATCTCCATAATAGCTCTCACATCTGGCCCATATTTTTCCTTCTCCCATGGCCACCACCCTGGCTTTGTTCTTATTACCCCTCACCTAGACCATTGAAATAGATTTTGGGAAGGAGGAAGACTGCACTATTTTTTTTAAACTCTTAACTACTGTGTATTGGCTCCTAGGTGGAAGAGTGGTAAGGGTAGGCAATGGGGGTCAAGTGACTTGTCCAGGGACACACAGCTGGGAAGTGTCTGAGGCCGGATCTGAACCCAGGACCTCCCATCTCTAGGTCTGACTCTTAATCCACTGAGCTACCCAGCTGCCCCCAAAAGACTGCACTATTGCAGTAGGAAATGGCAATGAAAGGGTCTTGAGGCGGAGAGAACAAAGTCACTCCCTTCTCCAATCTACCTTATGCACAGCTGCCAAAATGCTTTTCCTAGAGCTCAGATCTGACCATGTCCATCCCCTTCTCAAACACAATGACTCCCTGTTGGGTGTAAGAAAAATATGACTTCTCTGGCTGGAATTTAAAACCCTTTACCACCTGGCCCCAACCTACCTTTCCAGCTACATTCTACATGACTCCCTTTCACTTACTCTATAATCCAGCCAAACTAGCCTTCTTTGCTTTTCCTTTAATATGACACCTCATCTCCCAACTCTGGAACTACATTGGCTCACCCTTGTACTTGGAATACATGTACACTACTTCCTCACCACTGCTTTTTAGAATTCCTTGTTTCAAGATTCAGCCCAAGAACTACCTTCTACATGAAACCCTTTCTAATATCTCCACTCTTGATGCCTTAATTTCCAAAGATTACTTAGTATTCATTTTACATGTAATAGTGTGTGTGTGTGAGTGTGTATGTGTGTGTGTGTGTGTTGTGTGTAGCACAGTGTATTAGAGTTTTATACTTGGAGTTAAGAAGATTTAAAATAAAATTGTTCTTCAGAGACACCAACTGTGTGGCCCTAGACAAGTCATTTAATTTCTCTCAATCTTTCTTTACTCATCTGTAAAACAGGGATAATAATGGCACATTTCTGGATTATTGTGAGGATCAAATTTAATAATGCATAAAAAGTGGTTTACACATTTGCAGTCCTATTAAAATGCTACTCTCACTGGACAAATATTTATCTATTTATCTATCTGTATATATGCACATATGTGTGTAGAGAGAGAAGGAAAGGGAGGTAGAGTGACAATAAGTGAGCAAGCAAGAGAGAGAGAGAGACAGAGACAGAGAGAGACAGAGGCAGACAGACAGACGGACAGACACACGCACACACACACACACACACACACACACACACACACACACACACACAGAATCCCCAACAAAATATAAATTCTTTGGTGGTAAAGATTGTTTCATTTTTGTCCTTTACCTTCAAGACTTAGAATAGTACTTGGCAAATGGTATGTGTTAATAAATAACTGCTGATTGATTGATGATAATAGATGTAAGGTAGGTTCTCTGTTATTTTAATAGCTTTTTATTTCATTATCAAGAACCACTGAGCCTGAAAATTGGGAATTTTAAATTGTAGGGTTCATTTATAGAAAGGATAGATATGGCACAGAAGGGGAAAAAAAAGATGACAAAAGCACCTGTACTAGATCAAATCTATGCAAAAGATATCAATGCCATAGTTGAAACAACTGAGGATACAAGGAAAACACCAAAAGTGTGTGTGTGTCAGGGGGAAACCTTGGACCTTATTATTGTCAAAAATAGGAAAGAAAACTTCAACACCTACTAATCCAGATGGTTACTTTTTCATTCTTATAATTTTGTAATGAAATTAATGTACAGGCTCAGTAGATAGAGTCAGACCTAGAGATGGGAGGTCTTGAGTTCAAATGCAACTTCAGACACTTTCTAACCATGTGACCATGAGCAAGTCACTTAACCCTAGTTGTTTAGTCTTTACTTCTCTTCTGCCTTGAAATTGATACTCAGTATTGATTCTAAGACAAACGGTAAGTTTGTTTTTTAATGGCTGAAATGAAGAAAGTAGAAACACAGGAATAGCTCTCAACTATATTTCAGAGGGGCTAGCAACAGAAATGGGCACCAGATTTTATATGTGAAGTAAATAAAAGAGAAGATGCAAAAGGAGTTCTCATTTTATGAGCCTGAGTGATTGGGGAATGATAGTGTCACCAACAGAAAAAGGTAAGTTAAGAGGAGCGAAAGGGCTGAACAGGATGATGATGAGATTGGTTTTGAATTAAACTTAAATGGTAACTTGATCCTTCTATCCCTGATAAATATTGTTCTATATCTCTTCTCTCCTTTGTAACTAAACTACTAAAAAGCCTGTCTACAATAGATGTCACCATTGTTTCTCCTCTCATTCTCTTTACTTTCTTCATAGCCCCTCATAACCCAAATTCTGACCTTACCATTCCACTAAAATTGGTCTTTCCAAAGTTGCTAATGACATCTTAGTTGCCAAATTTAATGGCTTTTTTCTCAAATCTAATTCTTGACCTCTCCTCAGCTTTTGACACTGTTGATCATTCTGTCCTTCTTGATAGTCTTTCCTTCAGTTTTTTTTTTCAAAATACCTGTGATGAGCAAAATCTGAAATAACTGACCAGCTTCAGAGCATATCAATTTATTAAGCAACACATGTCAAATATAGGGAGAGACTTGTTTTTATGCATCAAAATAAAACAAACAAGATGTAAACTAGGATCCTGCTATTAAGACTGCCTGACTTAAGTCTCTTTCTGCTTCAATATGTCCTCCATTAAGGCACTAAAGTGATTTTGTTAAAGTGAATCATGTCACCCCTTATTAAATAACCTCCAGTGTCTTCTTATTGCCTCCAGAAACAAATACAAAGTTCTCTGTCATTCAAAGTCTTTCATAACATATCCTCCTATCTTTCCAGGTCTGTTATACTTTATTTTCCACCATATACTTTAAGATGTAGTAACACCAGCCTCCTGGCTATTCTATAAACCAGATGCTCCATCTCTCAGCCCTAGGCATTTTCTCTGGCTTTCTCCCATGTCTGAAATATTTTCCTTCCTCTGTTTAACTATTGACCTTTCTGAATTTCTTTAGGTTCCAGGTAAAATTCCACCTTCTACAGTAAAGGCTTCTCATCCCAGCTTAATTCCAGTGCCTTCCTTCAATAATTATTTCTCATTTATCCTGTATATGGTTTACTTTGAATAGATTTGTTTGTAAGTTATCTCTCCTATTAAATTGTAAGCTCTCTGAAGATCTACAGATCTTATAGTGCAGGGCACATAGTATGTTTTCAACACTTACTGATTAATTGATTGACTAATGAATAGAGAATTGCTTAGAGTCAAGAAAAATATAAGCTCTGTTTCTGAGGCATATTAGGTCTGTGACTCTGAATGAATCCCAACCTCTCATTTTCTAAACCACTGACTAATGCTATAAGAGACTTAGAAGGAGCTGATCTAAATTGGTATAGATTTTCCTCATCTGAAAGTTCCTTGATTTTCAAAGGAATCACAGGTCTAGTTTCTATTTCTATCCCCAAATGTAAGATCCTGGTTGAAGTTAAGAGTGAGATTGTAGCTAAAGATATAGATTTAAAAGCCAATGGTCTAAAGTAATGGGAATAAATGAAGTTGCCAAAGGAGAATGTATAGAAAGAGAAAAATGGATGCCCAATCTCTCCACTATCATTTCACATAGTTCAGTGTAAAGAAAGAGAAAAGACAAAGCTATCCCTATTTTTGCTGATGACATGATGTTTTACTTGGGAAGTATCAGAGAATCAGTAAAGAAACTTATTGAATTAATCATTCCAACAAAGTCGTAGGCAACAAAATAAACATACCAAATCAACAGTATAACTATATAATAACAAAAAATTTAAAGAGGCAATTATAGAAAAGGAAACCTTATCCAAAATAACTACAAAATGAATAAAACATTTGGGAATCAGTCTACCAAAACACACTTAATACTTGTAAAAAATCAATTACAAAATGTTACCTTTAAAAATATAGAACAAATTAAATACTTGGGGGAATATTTAGTGCTCATGGATGGTTAGTGCCAATGTAATAAAAATGGTAATAATACTACCAAAGTTAATTTATAGTTTTAATGTTATGCCCATAAAGTTCTCAAAGGAATATTTTATGGAGTTCAATATAAAATAATAACAGAAGTCATTGGGTGGAAAAAGATATCCACAATGCCAAGGGAAATAATGAAAAAAGGTAGAAATTAAAAAAGAATAGCACATGCAGCCTCAAATGGTATTATAAAATCTTAATCATCAAAGTTGTTTAGTATGGAGTAGATTATGGAACAGACTAGACAAGGGAAGGAAAAATAATAGAGACCAATAACCTAATAAATCCCAAAATATAAGTTACTCAGGAAATAATTCTCTATTTGATAGAAACTACTAAGAAAAATGGAAAGCTGCCTGGAAGAAATTAGCCTTAGACAACATTTTATGCCACATTACACAAGAAATTCAAAATAGAGATACAATCTGAATGATAAATATAATACTATGAACAAATTAGATGATAAGCAGATCATATACCTTTCAAAGCAATTAATGGAAAATAAACATCTAACTAAAGAAGTTAGAGAGATAATTGCAAAAAAGTTAGTTTTGATTAAATTAATTGTAAATTTTTTGCACAAATAACTAATGCATCCAAGATAACAAGAGAGTCTTCGTTTCAATTTTCTCATATAAAGAAAGATGTGGAATCCCATATTAAACACAAAACCAAAAGTTATTTATTAAAAAAAACAAGTAGTGAAAGAATATGAGCAGTTCTCATAAGAAGAATTATAAACTATTAACAATATGAAAAATGTTCCAAAACACTAGCATTAGGAGAAATGCAAATCAAAACAACCTTGAAGTTTCACCATACCTAGCAAATTGGCAACAATGACCAAAAAAAAAACAATGTTTGAAGGGATTGTGGAAAGATATATGCACATTAACATAACATAAGAGGAAACTGTTGGTAAAAAAAAAAAAAAGCGAAAGAACATTTTGTAATGCAATTTGGAATTGGGCAAATACAGTGAAATATATGCTGTTCTCTTAGATTGAATTGAAGGAATATAAGGGCAATACAGGAAATATAGCAAAAGATTTTTAGCAGCACAATAACAAAAAACTGGAAACAAAGTAGATGCCCATTGATTGGAAGACAACTAGCGAAATTTTGCTATATAAATGTAATAAAATAGTACTATGCTCAAAGAAAAGACAAACATGTTGAACTGATACCAAGTAAGGAGCTAAGAAAAGAATACACAATAATGATAACAATGGAAATGGAAAGAAAAACAACCATAAAACAATGGATGCTGCAAAACTTAAAAAAATATTCCATGTGTTGTTATTTTCAATGCATTTATTGGTTTAGTTGAAACTTTTTTTTTCAAAAACTTCTTTGCTATAAGGAATAACTATCTGGGAGACAGAAAGGAAAAGGGAAGAGGAAAGATTCAGAAGGAAAGCTAGGCAATGGAAGAGACAAAGATTATCATTAAACATTTATTTTTAAAAGAAATTCAAGAGTAAAAAAGAGAGGCATGAAGATAATCTTTGATACAAAGAGTTTTGAAACAAAACAACTTATGATTCATGGAAAGAACAAAATCTCTTCACCTGCTCATTTTATTTTTTTAAGAAAAGGACTGGATGCAGCAGCATACACCTATAGTTAATGCCTTTTTGGAAGGGTGAGGCTAGTGCCTCTAGCATTACATGATCTGAATTGTAATAGGACTAAAGTTGATAGAGTGTCCATACTTTTTTGCCACCAAATATAGTGAGCCTCCAGGAATAGGAGTGAGGGAGGGGAAAGGAAGGGAAGGGAAGGGAAGCAAAGTTAAAAGAAGGGAAAGAAAGGGAATGACTCTTTTTTCAGTGTCAGGTTCATGAGTTAGATGTAATTTCTTGAAAAAGGTAATTTTGTATAGTAGATTCTCAATACCATTTATTGAATTGAATCAATTATTAGGGTAACAGCTAAAAAGACTCCAATGTAGAAATGACTCGATGATAGGCAGAGTAAAAGTAAAGAAAGAAGGGGCAGCTGGGTAGCTCAGTGGAGTGAGAGTCAGGCCTAGAGACAGGAGGTCCTAGGTTCAAACCCGGCCTCAGCCACTTCCCAGCTGTGTGACCCTGGGCAAGTCACTTGACCCCCATTGCCCACTCTTACCACTCTTCCACTTATGAGACAATACACCAAAGTACAAGGGTTTAAAAAAAATTGCTAAAAATAAAAGAAAAAAAAGTAAAGAAAGAATTCAAAAGTCAAATATCAGATCCAGAACTAAATAACACCTCTCTAGAAATTTAACCAACTAAGTCTTGGTTCTGTAATTATCCCTCAAGCAAAATCCTTCTGACGTCAATGGGAATGTTGCCGAAGAAGTACAGAATCAGACCCCCAAGAAGCATGTTTCCAACAGACTGGCAAATGTTTTTCCAAAGTTAAATATAGATGGCTGTTTATGTAAATGGCAGCTTAGATGGCCATGCACAACAGCTGCTAAAACAAGTACACGTTGACTGATCTCTAGTCATGAAATACTTAAGGATATGACTATTCAAAGGATATACAATTTATTTCATCAACTTAGAGGACTTCTTTTACCTAGAAAGATAAGACGATAGATCTCTTACTTATTAGGCAAGTTGTAGGGAGTTGAAAAACATAGAGTTTAAGTGACTTGATCAAGTTCACATAGGTGTTGGCCTAAAGGTAAAGAATGAGACCTATGTTATTAGACTTATTCGTTTTACTGTTCTTACTTGTTAGCAAGGAAGGTTCTATGAGGGTGAGGCAGGAGAGAAAGGGAAATATCATTCAGATACAGAAACAATGTTTAGAAAGCACCAGTAAAAATATTTTAAAAATTATATTAGTGGGGAAGTTCACTAGGGTCTGAGTAATTTTATGTAAAGCATTCTTGTTCACTTCTTTTGTTGAAAGTTAAGAGTTTAAATTGATCTGCAAACCTCATTTTAAGTCATGACATGAAATGGCAATAAACTATTTGCAGGAAAGAATCAACGTGCAGGGAAAGGCATGTTTGTTTGTTTTTAATTTAGATTTTTTTGGTATTTCTTTTCTATGTTTTGCAACATAGCTAATATGGAAATATGTATTGCATGACTATGTTTGTATATTCTTTATCAAATTGCTTGCCTTATTAAAGAGAGTATGTGGGAGAGAGGGAGACAATTTGTAACTCAAAACTTTTTAAATTAAATGTTAAAAATTATTTTTACAAGTAATTAGAAAAAATAAAATATTAAAAAAGAATTAGTTCAACAGAGCCTCATATAGTAATTTCAGATTGGAAAGATATGCAGGAAGAGGAATCAGAAACATTTTGGTAACATCACAAGTAATGTTTTTAATAAAAGCATTGAAACAAGAGAAAACAGACCAACTGCAGGCAATAAGTAGTTATGTGTTGCTCTAAAGACGATAAGAAAGCAGTCAAGTATTTTCTTATCTTACTGACAATGCATATAATATGAAATCAGTGTGGCAAATCAATATAAAATCATTATTTAAAAAATTGAGTTTCCATGATTTCCTTGGGTAATAAATTGTAGTGAATTGCAATACTTGTTTTCTACTAGAATCATATTTGAGTAAGAATGTTTTTCAAACACTTGTTAGAAAATGTCCAAAATAAAAATAAAGGAACTTACTGGCAGTCACTATTGTGTTAAATCTAGTTCTTCCAAATGAAAATCCCATTTCTTTCCACAATGCCACACTGTGGCTATGTCTAATTATATTAAAGAACAAGCAATACATCTGGAATTTTATGTTATGAAGATATTTTGAAGTATCTCAAGATTTAGAATACCTTCAGCCACTTGGACTCCCTAATGCATCCTGAGATTTTGGCAAATACATCCCTCTATGACATGGTGGTAAGGTCTCTGCTTCCTCTTATTTCGTACCTGTTCACTATTTCTCCATTTTCTGTAATATGTGAAAGAAATTGATCAATAGAAACACAGAAAACCAAGAACCTAATAGAGTAGAGAAGTTTATTTCCATTTTAGCAAATGTCTTTTTTTCAGAAGATGATAAAAATAAAATATCAGAAATAAAGGGAACCTAAGTTAAAGACTCCAGGATATGTGTTTCTTCCTAGCAAGGAAAGAAAGGAAACATATGAGAGAACAGAACTGAAAGGCTTCTTTTAATAAATCAGTGGGGTAAAAGACTGAATGGACAAAGATTCATGTTGTAAAAGTTTTATTCTATAATATTTTTTGTTAGGAGAGGGATAAGGGGTGTTCATCTTTTCTTTTTTCTGAACTCCTTTTCTTAAATTAAATGCTTTATCTGCTTAACACTGCAGAGATCATTAAGTCCAAACAAACATCAAAACTTTGTTTTATTATTAATATTGATGGCTTGTTCTATTCTCAATTTTTTTGTTTCTGGCTCAAAACATTGAAAAAAACTAAGAGATGATATTATTCTAGACATTGAGCAGTTTATAACTTCATTTGAAACAAAATACAAAATATTTCAAAGTATATTCAATAAATAAAATTATAATTATCATCTTAGGAAATAACATTTTAACTATCAATAATAATTAAATATAATTGAATAATAAATAATTGAAAATATCAAACAAATAATTTTATGGGCAATGAAAATCCAGAGAGTATCCCTGGATAGAGCTAAAAATATTGCTTAGCTAAGTCTCACCTTTTTATTCCCTATTGATCTAGGAACTATAATTAATCAACCACACCATTGTATTTGGAAAGAACATGTGAGTTGACTGCCTAATAAACACTCCTTTTATTTCCCAAATGATAATTCCTATCTTCCAACTCCTACAATTTCACCATCATTTCCTGTATATATTTTCTTGCTCATTAGCATGTAAATTCCTGAGGGGCAGAGGCAGTCTCATATATTTGCATCTATAATGCTTAAAACAATGCCTGGCATTTCCTAAACACTTAAGTTACTTATTTTTCATTCTGAAAAGATACCAGTGTTCTTCAGCTAAAACTTAAACAGTCCTTCTGGAAAGACCTCTGCTGGTTGCTTTGAAGGGGATCTAAGTTGCTAAAGACCCAAGGAGATGTATTTCTTCCTAGCACAAGAGGATAGAAAGCCTATGATAGAATGGAATTGAAAGGCAGGGAATTTAAGGTACTCTTTAGAGAGATAAGAGATGAGGGAGAGAGAGATGAGGAAGGTGGTAGGGCTCCCACATCCTCACTCCTACACACATACAAATCTACATTCACACAGAGCATTAGAGTAACCAACCATGAGGCAGCAGTGACATCTTCAGTTCACTTCCTTTGTCTCAAGCCTCAAAAGGAGACAAGTGGTGAAAGCTATGAGCACAAAGGGTAAGGCATAAGACTGCTTGTTGGTTCTGTTTTAAAAAAAAATTTTTTTAACTCTGGCATCTACTCAGTAATTGGAGTAATAAGGTGAAAAGAAAGGCTTTTTTTTAAAGGAACTGACTGTCCTTACCTTCCTCATCCCCCTTTCCTTACTTCAAAAGGGTGTAATCAGAATACATTGTTTTCTTCTATTAAAGCTTATACCTGATTGATAAAATCTTATTTCTCTTTTTTAAAAAAACACCTGTAGTTGAACTCAATTCTAGGAAGCACAAAGAAGAGAATGATCTTCGCTAGCACAAGGTTGGCATCCCCAAAACCCAGCCCATTGTTAGAGTTTTCTCTCTCTAAATAGGAGGATAAGCACAAGTTATTCATATGTTCAATTACTATCCTTTCAAACTGTGAGCCTGACAACCCCAATGGTTCCACTAGCTTTCTATCTGCTGCTGATCTCATGTTCTCAGGCAGACCTTCTTCTTATTGTTCAGTAGTTCAATCACATCCAACATGTAGCCCCATGGACTTTGCCTGTGGGGTTTTTTTGGCAAAGATATTGGCATAGTTTACCATTTCCTTCTCCATTGTGGTCCCATTTTGCAAATGGGGAACTGAGTCATATGGGGTTGAGTGGTTTGCCCAGGGCCACACAGCTTGTAAATGTCTGAGGTCATATTTGTCTTATAGGATTAAGGTCAGATGGTAATGGATTCTCCCCAATCCCAGATCAGAAGAGAAGCAGGCAAACTTGACTGGATGGGAGGGGCAAGAGCAAGTGGAGTACTCCTTTACCTCCCCCCAACACTGTAAGCAGTTGGAAAACAGTTAACAGAATATTCTCAGAGCTGGTTATGGAGGTTATTCAAGCTTGGTAAATTCTAGGCCAAGATGGTAGGTGGATAGGGACTAAACCCCTTGTGATGATAACTTTCTTTGTCTAAATTATTCTCTCACAGGATAGGAATATATGAGCCAGGGTCTTCTTCAGATCAGACCACAGGCCCTAGGACTGAGGTAACTTCAGCCCCAGCTTGGATGAAATACTTGGCTTGATGAAAGGAAGGTAGTAAGTATGACCCCAAGTTAACTGGATACAAGCTCTACCTTTCACAAACTAAATTAATTTAATGATTTCAGGGAACAGGAGAAGGGTACTGGGTCTGAGGAAAGAGGAGGGAAGGTAAATTAACTGAAATTTGTTAAATATAGGCTAGCAACACATTCCCCCGGGGATGGGGAATGTATCTTGAATGGCTGAACTCCTATCTAAGCCCCTAGATAATCTTCCTTCTAAACCTTAAACTGCTAAACTGAAGGTAGATTGTGATCTTGCTTGAAGGTCTATCTTTAAGGTTAGCTATCAAAGTAAGGCAGCTTCTGGCTGTCAGAGACTGAATGCCTCAGCCCAGAAGATACACAGTGTCTGTGTGCCCAGAGCCAAGATCCAAGAGTCAAGATCCTTGCAAGAGGGGTGACCTGGCTTTTAAACCAGGATTCCAACTGCCCTTAACTGCCTCTTCCCTTGGAGTTCTGGGGGGCACTATGGAATTCTGAGATGCAGCTTGAACCCCTCTCAGAAACATGGATGTTACAGAATGGACTCCAGTCCCAGTGAGCTATCCATTGTACCATTAGTTGCCCAACGTGAACCTAAAAAGTTGCAAAGAGGACCCAGAATCCAGGGTTTAATTCCAGGATGGGAAATTTAGAACATATTTTCAGCATCTTGTAATGACACATTGTCTTCTGGGGCCAAGTGAGATCAGAAGGAAGGCTTTGTCTTCCATGTCTGCCACATTCCTGTCTCCAACTACCTAAGCCCTTCCTACTCCATTGTACATAGAAATGGCAGCATCTCCTGAGCACCACTGGTTGAATTTTCAGCACAGTAAAAATGATAGAGTGTCTCACTTAAACTCAGAGCTATGAAAATATTGTTGCTTACTGCTCTATGGGATTATCTAGATGTCCCTATTAGTGTCCCTTCCATTCATAACAATGATTCTTAATAACTAGATACGTAGCTTAATTGTTACCATGTTTATAATAAAAGAATGCAAGTGTTTGTATTTTCTAAAACACTTGTTTTCCAATCCTAGTCATGACTTTGCTAGACAGAATCACATATCAGTCTCTCTTTTATTCTATTATTTTTCAACTCTCAAACTCTTTATTATAACATTACATATTTGATTGCTGATAGGAGTATACCTTTCCTATAAGTTGACACACCCCTATTAGTTGAAACTGAAAGCAAATGGTTGGTTAGTTAAAAAGGCAGACCTCTTTAGGTCAGCATAAATAATTTACCTGGCTGGATAAACTATGTGGACCCCAAAATTTACTTAACCCCTGAGCAGTATGCTCTTGTCCAAGTAGTATTGTCCAAGTAGTACATCCTTCTATTCACTAGAAAATCTTATTGTGTTTCAATGACCCCTTGAGTCAATATCCTTCACCTTGGTCAGATTCTGCATAAGGGTCTTAGTATCAAGATTTCCAGAGGATCTGAACCTATAGTGAGGTCATCACAATTTCTAGATCTTCCGGTAGCCTTTGTAAACAGCATTTGCAGATTAAGCCCGATAGATTAAATAGAAGAAACATTCCATTTATAAGCATTTATTAAGTGCCTACCTGCTATGTGCCAGGCACTGTGGTAGACTCTGAGAGGATAAAAAGAAGAAAAAACATTAAACTGTTTCTGCTCTTAAAGACCTTATTTTCTGTCAGGAGATATAGATTGCATATTTATAAGCACATACAAAATAAATATAAGCAAAATAAATACAAAGCGGTTAAAGGGCTGCTGGAGCCTTTTAAGAATTGACTTAATGGTTGTTGATCTCTGTCTGTGATCTGTGGGCTATCTCATGGTTGACTTAACCATTCCCAGTGTTTCTTCTACATTATGCCATATGTCATCTAATTTGTAGCCTAGATTTAAATTCATGTTCAATCCAGTTCCTGATGTTGCTGAACTGAAAACACAAGGAAATGAGATGCAATAATTCATCTAATTAATCTGCTTTGCAGTTGATCAAGTCTTGGCTGCCATCCCTGAGTCTCTTTATATTCGGAATCTCCATTAATTTTCCTTTACTATTCATCAATTCATCCAAGCTTCCTTCAAACCACACTGTCAGTCTGGGAAAGTGCTTCACAACTAAAGGAAGAATTTCAGTAATTAGAAAGCTTACAGGGGGTTAAAATTGGTGGGGCCAAGAACCTGAAGTCCAAAGTCAGCTTTAAAAGTTACAGCTTCCAGCTCCTACATGAACAGTGTTAGAATATGGAGAAACAAAGGCATTGAGGACACCAGGACTACATGGCATCTAAAGATAATGAAAATCAAGGAAATGGAGGAGCCAGGTTGCTCACTAGGGAGACAACCAGGCCTAGAAATAGTAGGTTTATGGGTTCAAATTTGGCCCTTAGACACTTCCTAGCTGTGTGACTGGACAAGTCACTTAATCTCCATTGCCTTGCCCTTACCACTCTTCTGCTTTAGAACCAACATACAATATTAATTCTGAGACAGAAGGTAGGGGTTTAAAAAAAAAAGAAAAAAGAAAATCAGGAAAATGGTAGCTACCACTGAAGAGCGAATGCCAGAAATTTCAGAAATAGGAGTTGGTAACTACAGGTAAATAAAGGAAATAGTAGTAACAGATCAAAGCAGTATCTTTATCCATTGCCTCAGTTTTTTCCTTGTAACTTCCACTCTGGCCATCTGAGATTTAGTTTTTCTTCTTACCATGCTACTGACATTTTGGTTAAGATTTTGAAAAACTCCCTTTTGGCCAAGTCTTCCAGATTCTTCATTATTATCTTAGATCCATTCAACACTGCAAACTACTCTCTTTTCTGTAGCTCTCTTTCTATCTTGTTTCAAAGACTTTTAGGTTTTATTGGTGGTATAGTAGTGAGCCTAGCTGCCTTCCAAAGACCTTTAGTTTCTCTTCATTTCTCTGATGATCTGATGAAAGCATATTAATAGTCATGGTTTCAACTACCACCCTTACAATATCTATTTTTCATTTAAATTATTTTATTACATTCCTTCCACTCAACTCTTTACTGTCTGGAAACTCTCACCTTCCTAGATATTTGTGACAGTGCTCTAGACTGGTTCTTTTCCTTCCTGTCAGATTGATCCTTCTCTCTCTTCTTAGCAGGATCATCATCCATAAACCTGTATCCTAAGACTGTCATAGACCTCAATACATTTCCCCTCTTGGTGATTTCATCAGTTCCTATTAATTTATTTGTCATATCTATGCATGTCCTCAGATTTATATTGCCAGTCCTCATTCCTTTCCTGAGCTTTAACCCCCTACTCCAACTGCCTACAATTCATCTTTACCTAAATATTCCATAAACATCACAAACACAACACGCCCCAAACAGAACCCATCAGCTTTCCCCTTAAATCTACCCTACTCCCTAATTTCCATTTCTATTAAGGGTGTCACTACTCTTCTAGTAATCCAGATTCACAATCTGAGTCATCTTCAGTTTTTCATTCTCACCTAGCTTTCACATCCAGTTACAACTTCTAATAGAGTATACCTCTTCATCTCTCACAATTGCTATCTTCTATAGATTCTCAGTGACTAGGAGAATGGTAGTGCCCTCAATAGAAAAATAGGAAGTAAAGATGTGATCTTCCCCATGATTCTTTTCTTCCCAGCTAAAAGAAGTCTTTCCTACTCTGAATTCCCATAAGATTTCTTATCTCTTTCATTCATTGAACTTTGATGCTTAGATACAAATAACATTATTTGTATACATTCCTTAACTTACCTGGGCTATGTGTTCCATGAGGATAAGGACCTTGAACAAATCACAAACTCTTAATGCTTCAGTTTCCTCATTGGGTTGAACTATCTCTCCCATGATTCTGCTCCCCAGTCAGAAGAAGTCTTTTCTCCTCTGAATTCCCATAAGATTTCTTACCTCTTTCTCACTGCACTTTGACACTATAACTCTTAGTTATTTATAGACATTCCTTAACTTACTTAGGCTATGTGTTCCATGAGGATAAGGACTTTGGACAAATCACAACCTCTCAATTTCTCAATTTCCTCATTGGGTAGAACTAAATGCCTTCTAAGGGCTTTTCCTAGCTATAAACCTATCATCCTATGACATTCAGTGATGTAATTAAGGGAGAAATTTGGATATAGAACACCAATGGGTTGTCTTACACCTAGGATGAACCTTCATTAAGGAATTAGAGGAAGTATTAGTGTGATACTCTGGACCAAGACTACACCTGAACCTTTTGCTCCTTACAAAAGATGTGTACCTAAAGAGAATGTAATCCAGTAAGCACTAGGGAAAAACTCTCCCAGATGTTTAATATCTGAATGGCACAATTCTAAATCTCCAGTAGTTTTGTATGGGAACCAGAGGACATGCAAAGGAGGGGAAAGAACAAGTGAACCTAATGCTTGAAATGTGAATTTGATTGTTGCAAGTGTTAATGAGGCCCTAATAAACATTTAGGAAATTAAGGTTGGCATTTTATTCCTCAAATCAGCAACCCTTCACATTGCCATCAATGGATGGCATTTATATCCTGGGGTGTGCTGGTAGATGTCTAACAACTAAGACCCTTTTTAAAAATTATGTTCAATAGATTTCTAAATTTAATATTTTTTTCCTTTTTCTATCAGTTTCTTAATTCTCAAAAATTAGGAAAATAATTGATTAAGCCCTAATTGGTAATGTTCGCTAATTTCTGGGGTATAAATGCTCACATTGAAAATTTAACAGTTGGCTTTCTTGAGTCCCAACTGTCTATAGCAAAACCTTTTTTTTTCTTCCTGATTTCCCATAGTCTTTTCCTTGCAATCATTTTCTACTTTCCTTTTCCTGACCTCCCAATTCCGAACTTTTGGCAAGCCCTGGCATTTCTTCCTCCTTCCAAACCTGTTTCTGCCTCTCTTTCCCCACAGTCACAAACCTTATTTAGTTCCCCAAATGAGTTTCTTATATTCCTCCTCCAAGTCTTCAAACATATTCTTCCCCTAAGAGGGTTTTCATCTCCAAATCTCCCTACCTTAAAGACAAAATTGCATTGTAATAGATACCACCTCAGTGAAAAATCCCTATATAAGTCAATAATTTCTAAAGCTCAGGGGGATAGCTCTTTTTTTTTCCTAGAAGGAATTCCTTTTGAAATAAGTTGAGTTCTTTCCTCTGGGCTCAGTTCCAGAATTTCATGAAAAGAAATGCTTACTTTTTTATTTTACAAACTTTACTTTTGTAATGTTTCCTGGATAGTCAGAATCAGGGATTCTGTGAAGGAAAAAAAGTTCTACCTATAGTTGAAAGCTAATGAGGCTGATGAATTAATTAAACTGCTCCTGGGGCCACTAAATCTCTCTGCCTAGACTTTGAAGGGTTGCTTTTAACAAAAGGTCTGTCATCTTGGTATAGCAAAAGCTACATTAGTTAACTGCTGCTTGTGCAGTCAGTTTGTGGTCAGAATTCTCTACTGAGCAGAGCCAAGGCTGTTACCAATAGAAAACTGCCACATTCCTCATTTGTTAATTCATTCAATCATTTATCCCAAAACCATAAATTACATGCTTACTCTCTGTTCAACATCGTGCCAGGTGCCAGGGGTACAAAGACAAAAAATGAAAATCCATCCTGCTGTCATGGAGCTCATATTCTACTGGAGTAAAGCAATATGTGGGCAGAGAAATAAATATAAAATATAAACTAAGTAATTTGGGGGAGCTCATAACTAGATATGTATGACATGATGGTTGAGCTGGACTTTGAAGGTACTTTGGGACACTAAGAAGCAGGGCTGAAGAGGGAGACCATTCCAGATATCATTCATTCATCCATATGATTCTCAGCACATTCTAATTCTAAGAGGTAGAAACTGGAATTCCATATATGAAAAAGAGTAAATATGATAGTTTTACTAGAATATAGAGTGCATGAGGAGGAGAGATGGGAAATTTTTGTGTGAAAGATATTTTAGAAACAGATTGCCAACTGCTAGAGGCTTTTTAATTTTATCCTAGAGGCAATTGGGAGCCACTGAAGTTTCTTGAGCTGAGGAACAACAGGGTTAGTCCTTCCTAATGACATGAAGAAACCACTAGGGATACTCCCAAGTATTTGACTTTGGTCATATTGCTCATACTAAAAAGTTTGGGGAAGGGAGGATAAGAGGAGGAAGGAGAGTCTGTTCCTCCCAACAGTCTAGCACTTAGTTGTGAAAAGTATAAGATGACAATGGGAAAAGAAAGAGCAAAGATGAGCCTAGCAGTCTCTAGGGGTCCAAGAAAAGGATCTATGACTCTTTCCCAAATGGCTTGGATTTGGCAAAACCCGAATATCCTTTGCCAAGAACTTTTCCCCCTTAAGTTTTTAAACCCATGTGAATTTCAAAGGAAATTTAGTCCGTATGTTTCTGATTCATTTACACTTAACTCATCACAATGTTGTTGTGAAATAGCCATTTGATGTCCAAGAAACCCTTAGAAGTCTTTTTCTAAGTCTTTATTTTTTCTGCTTGCCAATACTAAATAGAACTCTAACCCAGAAATATACTGTTAGCTCTCACTGAAGAGGTTGACAATGCCTAGTCTTGATAAAACATTCTTGTCAGCAAGTAGACACTTTAGACCCATGAGGAACAAGCAATCCCTAATGCTCTGAAAGCCTCTTCCAATTAAGTGCTTCCTTTCTTTGACCAAATCTCAAACTAGATCAGAAGCAGAAATGTCGAAATATAGAGAAGGGGAAAAATGAGACTTTGCACCCTGTTTGGCTGTGCTTGAAGCAGAAAACACCCAAGAAAGCAGCTTTGCTCCAAATCCTCATATTACAGATTTTAAAATCTTAGACCAGTTTCAAAAGACTCAGAAGAAGCACTTGGACCATTGATACTATTAACCCACTGACCTCCTTGGCTTCAACCAAAGAACCCCTGATTCATAGAACTTGGAAGCTAGAAGGGTCCTCAGACATGTCCTAGTCCAGCTTTCTACAAGATGCATGGATGCATGGATCCACTGAACACCATTTTTACAAGATAAATCTTTCTTTAGGGGTCAGGGGAGTTATAAAAGTTGTAGGAGTTAGTGATAGTTATGCCAAAAATAGAGAATTAATAAATACTGTAAAATATACAGAAAAGAACATAAGTTCAAAAGGAGATTTAGGCAAGCAGAACAATGCTATTATTAATGAGCTAAATTTACTACATACCTAAAAAAATCTGTACATATTAGGTATCCAAACTTACATTTATAAGCCTCTTTTCTGTTCTTCTTTGAATATAGAAATGTTCATGTTTGTTGATATTTTAAAACATAATAAAAAGAAATAGAAATATATATTTTATTAATGTCTTTGTTTTTAAATTGCCTTGATTCTTACTCTATCTCTGACTCCTGATCTTCTCAGAGAACCATCATTTGTCAGAAAAAAAATTTGTTCTTTGAAAACAAAGAGGGAAAGATTTTATAAATTCAGCAAAACTCATCAATATATTTGAAAGAGGCTGAAGTTATATGCAATAATACATACCCACAAATCCAGAGCTATACAAAGGATGGAGTCCGAGGTGAGATGATTTCTCATATCTCTTCAAGGCCAACTTTTTGGGGAGGGGAGGGGGAAGTTTAGTAATTTTGTAATATTCAGTTTTGATCATTTTATGATTTTTCTTTCTAGTAGTTGTTGTGTATACCATTGTCCTTACTCTGCTTCACTTTGCATCAGTTTGTGTAAGTCTTTATGTGGTTCTCTGTATTTATCATGTTGATCATTTCGTTTTGTACAATAACATTCTATTGCATCCATACATCACAACTTGCTTGACCATTCCTCACACAATGTGGTATTTTTTTAGTGTTTTGCTACCCAAGAAATAAGTGTTGCAATAAACATTTTGTTTATATGTAGCATTTGTTTTTGTCATGTTTTAAAAAAGATATATGTATATAAATTCATAGACAAATGGTCACTATCCAGTCTCTACCAGAAAGACTCCCATATCTCACAAGGAATGTCTTCTTGGGCAAACACTTTCTATTCCAGGGCTGATTGAGTTAGAAAATTCTTTCTAATGTGAAACTCAAAAATAGCCTTTTATAGCTTCATCTATAATTTCACCTGTTTTTGTAGTCATATATATTAAGTTTGAGTTCATGTAGTACAATGGGATGGGTATAGTTCTGGAATCAAAAGACTTGGATTCAACAAGACATTTAATTTTTATGAACTTCTCCCTTCTCATCTTTGCCTCTTAGCTTCTCTGGCTTCCTTCAAGACATAGCTTGAATTTCACCTTCTTCAAGAGATCTCCTTTCCACCTTCAATCCTCTCTACTACTGCTTTCCCTCTGAGATTACTAAGTACAGCTATGTATCTACATAATTGGTTGCATTTGTCTCTCCCATTTGAATGTGAACTCAAGAATAGAGATTGTCTTAGCCTTTCTTTGTCTGCTTGGTATTTAAGGCAGTACTTGGCATATTCCTTTCCAGATGATTGTTGAATGAATGACTTCTCAATGTCTTCCTCTGTAAGAGGAGACAGTTGGACTAGATGAATACTCAGGTCCCTTTCATCTCTACATTTATGATTCCATGTGTCCTACCCCAAACCCTGTTCATGTAATAACCCTTCAGATCTCTGAAGAGGACTACAATAACCCCAATAAATCTTCTATACTTCAAGCTAAATCATTAACACAAAGGAATTGAATTTTTCCTGATAGGAGGCTCAAATTCAGATGTGGCAAATACATACTTTCCCTCTCTGTAACCAGTTGAATAATTCTAATTTAAGACAAATCTATTTTTTAAAAAAGAATTATGATCAATGTAGTGCTTAATCACTACTTCAGAAAATTAGTAGAGACACATTTTTGACAACCCTTGGTAGAGAAATTTTAGACTAGAGGGGCAAGATGGGACAAATATTTTCAGATATGACCATGTATTGATGTGGTTTAATTAAAAATATTTATTTATTACATGAGAGGTCCCAGGGTGGGAGGCGTCCATGGTAAATAACAGTAACATAAGGAGCATTACTAAAAGATATTTTTTAAAAAGTCCATTACCATCATTTGCAACTCTAATATGATCATGCTTTTTAGGATATCAATTCGGGTGTCAGCTTTTTAAAAATGGGAAGAGAGAGTAAGGGCAACTCTTTCTGTATTTGTCCAAAGGGTTGGGCAGAAGCATGCATTAGAAAGTTTCAGTGTCTTAGGTAAACAAGAAAAGAACTGGCCAGAGAGGAAATTATGATGAAGCATGATACGCTCTTCTTACTTTCTCCATGAATTCTTTGGAGGCATTTAATCCTGTTTGTATGTTCTGTTTCAACAATCCCATCTTCCTGCCAGTGCGTTCCACTGGAACAAAGACTCTTCAGATCATAGGAGACACAACCCAAGGCAAAGCAGTGAAATAAATCACTTCCAAACAGCTCCTTCTTCACCTCTTTATTCCTACTCTGCTCTTTTTTCTTTTCTTTCCTCAAAGTTTCTTTACCCAATATTTGCATTTTTACCCAATATTTGCATTTAATCATTTGAGAAAATATCCTTCATTGCAACTTAAGAGTTCTTTAAAACAGTCCTCCATGAAGCCAAACAGAACTTGAACCATTCCAAACAACTCCCTCCTGGCTCTGCGATGTTACCATGCTTTCCCCCCATTTTAAATTGTGCAAACAATTAGACATTTTGAAAGCTGCATACATCAAGCATAGCAAATCAGGTTTTAATTATTTTAAAACATTTATAATTCCTGCTTTCAGAGTCAACCTCCTCCCATTGGGCATGTAAAGTCCTAGCAGGGCTATGATATCTTTCTGGGTTGACCTCAACATCTACATTTATTTAATTGAGAAACTATGAGACCTGATGACCAAAAAATGAGGCACCAGTGGGTAAGTAGTACCTGCTTGAAGAGGACAGGTTTAAGAGATGTCATAAAATTACATGCATCTTTAGTGGGTCTATAACTCACTCCACATTTGTATTTAAATACCAAATAATCTTCTGATTATTATGCATAGTTTTCAGTAACTGTAACAAAAACATGATGTCGCATTCATGCTGGGAGCTCTGTAGCTAGGTTTCCTTGTTTATATTAACAGCTGTAAACACAGTCTAACACAGGCTTGCTTTGAAAGCAAATTTTCCTATTGTTTTCTACATTCATCATGTTGTGAAAGCTATAATTGCACATTTTTTCTTCACATTCTATTTTCTCTCCCGTACCAAGACCTAACTTTTTCGAAGCCTGCTATATCTTTTGCCTACCTCAGTTCCAATGCGGATCAACCCAGTTAGCCCAAATAATAGAGATAAATCAAATCAACAAATAGAAAATCACCTACAGAGGTGACTACGAAGAAGGGAGAGTAAGTTATTTGAAGGGAAAGGTAGAGAGTATTTAGGTTTTGGTTTTTGATTCAGCAATAATCAAAGTTATAACTAGCAATATTTTGCCTAAGGTTAATGATCAGGTTGACATAGAAGGAAAAGTCAACAGAGTCAAGAGGTATAGCAGCTGGGGAAGGTAGCTCATCCCAAATTGCGAGTGTCAACATCCTCTAAATCGTCTTCTCTAGGGTAAAATGCTCATGGCCTCACCCTCATTATGACTGAAGAGAATGTTCAAGTTCCCAAAATAACTAAGAAAGGCCAAAAGTTAGGGATGAGAAAAATCAAATCCTTGGATAGGAAAGGGAAACACATGGGAATGAGTGGAAGAATACTGAAAGTAGTCACTGGTAAATGGAAAAGGGGAAAGAAAGATAGAGAACACAAAATTATATAATGTGGATGAGGCTTAGGAGGAAAAAATTAAAAAGACTTGGAGGGAAGTGTCTCCCAACATAAGAAAAGAAACCCAAGACAAAGGATAGAAAAGTGAAGGGTTTGAGTGAAGGACAATTTAAAAATGCTAAATAGAATCAGAGTAGTAGACAACAATGTGAATATAGAGAATGAGGAATAAAAGTCAGAGGGCAATCATGCCCATGTAGAAATTTGAATTCAGACACAAAAACAAACAAATGCACATTTTTCTTAACCAATTTCTGCTTTGCATTAAGAAATTATTAAAAAAACAAAACAAAACAAAAAATCCCATAAAACCTGCTGGCCACCTAAAAACAGATGGTGTCACCCCACCCTGGGTGTGCTCAAATGGGTGGGGAACTTTGTACCAGAGCACAGATCCAACTACTGTCATACTTCCAGAAAAAATGGCCCAGAAGAAATAATCATGCATCCCCTAGTGTTCAGAACTCTGTAAGCCATCTCTTGAAATGAAGAATAGGGGCGGAGGGTGAGAGACAGAGACAGCCAGAGATAAGGGTTAAGGAAGTAAGAAAGCAGAAAGCAAAACACTTCATATTAACAAATTGATAGCATATGTAAAAGTTCATACCCAGAGGCACCCACACATATACCTCTGCAAAGAAGAGGAGATACATTTTATCAGCTTCTTTCTGGAACAAAATTTGGTCATTGTAATTCATTCGCAGCATTGTTTTATTTTAGAGATTCTTTATTTACATTGCACACTGCATATTGTTTTTAAGGTTCTACATATTCTGTATCAGTTCATATAAGCCATCTGATGCTTCTCTGAATTCTTCATAACTCCTTTTTCTTATAGGAATTTTAAAACCCTTACATTCATGTACCACAAAGTTTTTGTAATTTCCCAGTTTTGTTTCAAGTTCGTTTTTACCTTGTACCACCTGTTTTTACTATTGCATTATATTTCGCTTTGTAAATTTCTAACATTCATTTTTGTAAGCATTCCTTTCTGAGTCAAATGATAAACTGTTGGAGATTAGAAATGATGGCACAAGTTTCCTTGTAGCTCTCAAAGATCATCCTAATTGGCCTGGTGAATAACTTCTGGAGTAATCTGAACTTTCCACTCGAAATATAGAACTGTCACTATGAAAAGTAGTTTAAATTCTCTTACTGCTCATCTGCTTGAGAGTAGTCATGCTCCATATTCCACACTAAAGAGAGATTCTTAGTCTACTAAAAAGAATCAGTCTCAAGTGAGTTGCTGTCTCTCTAATCTTATTTTATGGGGCAACTTTAACGAGGTAAAAAAATTAAATAGTAATGAATGATTTATACAAGACAGCAGCACCATCATCAAAAGCATTCATAGAACCAGAGTATTTTAGACAAAATAGGAAACCTTATTGTAGTCAGTTGTGAGGAACAATTTACAGAGAGGGCTGGACCTAGAGACAGAAAGAACTGAGTTCAAATTTGGCTTTATGTCTGATCTTGGACAAGTTTTCCTCTCTAAGTCTCACTTTCCTCATTTGTAAAATGGGAATGATAGTATCTGATACCAGAGTTTATTGTGAAAATGAAATGTGATAACATATCTAAATCATTTTTGCAAACCTTAAAATACTTATAGAGACATAATTATTAGCTAAATTTATCATCTCCTTCAACCTGTCTCATTTTATAAATAAGGAAAATTAAGTGAAATGGTTAAATGACTTGTTTGAGGTTACACAACTATTGTGAGAGAACTAAGATTAAAACCCAGTCAGATGGTGCTGGGTCTGGAGTCAGGAAGGCTTGAGTTCAAATTCACTCTCAGACACTAATGTACAATCCCAAAAAGTCACTTAACCTCTGTCTGACTCAGTTTCCTCTATTGTAAAATAGGAATAATAATAATAATAATAATAACAGCTGTTGTGAGAGTTGTGAGGATCAAATGGGATAATACTTATAAAAGTATTTAGCACAGTGCCAGGTACACAGTAAGTATTTTTAAATGCTTGTTTTCTCTCCCTCCTTCCCATTCCACTATTGTTGTTATTAGATGATCTGTTGTTGTTCAGTCATTTCAGTAGCATCTGATTGTGACCCCATTCGAGTTTTTCATGGCAAAGATACTGGAGTGGTTTGCCATTTTCTTATCCAGCTCATTTTATAGATGAAGAAACTGAGGCAAACAAGGTTAAGTGACTTGCTCAGCATCACACAGCTAGTACATGTCTAAAACCAAATTGGAATTTAGGAAGTTGTATCTTCCTGACTCTAGACCCAGCACTCTATCCACTATACCACCTAGCTGCTCTTACTAGATCATGCTTCCTCTAACTGGTCTGTGACTTAGAAAATTAGTTCAAGGCAGTTGCTTAAGAAATATAGAGATTAAAATGACTAGCCCAAGATTTATAGCTAGAAAGTGTCAGAGTAGGATTTGAACATAATCCTTCCAAATCCAAATATAACCTTCAGTCCTCTATTCTATGCTCTCATTGTCACTTGAGTGAGATCATAATAATAATAGTCTACATTTATAATGTGCAAAGCACTTTATTCATAGTCTCTCTGTAAGGCACAAATAGTATTCTCCATTTTACAAATGAGGAAACTGAGGCTTAAAGCGGTTATGAGGATCAAATGAGATAATACTTGTAAAAGTGTTTACCCATCAGCAGAATGCCAATGCAGCAATTCCAACTCTCAAAAGCAGTACATTATATTGCACAACTAATGTCACAAGGCAATCACTGCTATTGGGAGAGACTGGCAAGGTCTTGACATAGCCTCCAACATTCTATCCCTCTAGGCTGGTGGATGGCATTAGAGATCATGAAAGACACGTCAACTTGAAATAGTCTCTCAGGAACCTCTGCTTTGTGGGATATTTGAGATCATTAAGAAGAGCATAGAAAGGGTGAATTCATGTTTCACCTTGAGGCTATGATTGATTGTGTGATCAACTGCTGGTCTATAACCAGTTCATCGATTAGGCTGGCAGTGGCCACAGACATTCAGGGATGAAGTTTATCTCACACCTTTATCTTCTTACAAAGCCACACCACCAACTTTGTACACTTGGGCTTAGAATGCAAGGAACTCAAATAATTGCATCACAGAACTTGAACTTTAAGGGCAAATAATGAAAATATGCAAAAAAATATATATGGGAACTCTTTACAATGGAAGGGTGACTAGGACTAGTGAAATACCTAAGAGGAAACCAGCTGTTCCACAAACATCTCATTTTTTCCCTACTGTGCACAGCTCTGAATGTGCATGGCTGCCAAAGTGAAAGTTAAAATGATGTAACCAGTATAATTGTGCCAGTGCCTGAAGGCACAAAAGTTAAACATACAAATGTTGAAGATTGACGGAAATTTCTAAAAAATATAGTATTTACTAAGATGGTTCCGCAAGAAAGATGGGTAGAAAACTTCCTTCAAAGTATGTGACACATTTTCCTACAAATTCTTACAGGGTTCAGAAGAAAATGGGCTCAAGCTTAGAGAGCACATGTGGCAAAAAGGTAATACAGGTTGTGTTAAAAAAAAAGATCTTGTTCTACTACCCTGGACCACCACCACCTTCCTCATCAGTACAGTAAATTTTATAAAAGGGGCATTCGCAAGAAATGAGATTACAAAGGGAAAGCTGTGAAGTCATGTACAAACCATCTCAAAGGTCAAAGGAGCAAATTTGAAAATTATATCATATACTAACCAAAATTCACATCCCAGTACTTTGTGCCAAATCAGGAGAAACCTTCTAAGTGCTGCTTGTCAGAATTCTGGTTTTATGATGCAAAATTCCAGACAAAATCCAGACATCCATAGCTCCACACCTGCAGTTAATATAAAAAAAAAGTGCTGATATTTTTGAGATGACGACTTTGAAGTTTTACTGATAACTTTGAGATTATTTGGATATGCTAATGAACTAACCCCAAGGTGGCAGGGATAGGAATCAGTCTATTTCCCAACAAAACCCTATAAAAATGAGACCTCAAACTTCTGCTGTCCAAGCACTCTTTCATCTTCTAAGGGTCCATGCTGTTTGAAAGCTCCCAATTCTAATCCATGCTTATGTAAGTGGCTCACCCTCTCTCCATCACTATTCTTTAGACTCCTTGCCTACCTTCATCATTCCATTCCCCTCCCCTATTCCTCTGTATCCCCACTTTTCATTGATTGTCTTTTTTATTTCCTTTGTCATTTGTCCATATAGCTCTTGAAGTTGTTAAAGAGTGGTTGCTACCCTGTTTCCCACTGCTAATAATGATCTTTCCTAGCAAGTACCCAAAGAATCAAGTGTGTTTGTCCCTATTTTATAATTTCATAAATTAGTTATCAATTCACAGCTCCTGCTTGTTGGAAGTTCTCTTCTCCCATTTGGGGGGTGTTTAAATTTTTTCTATTAAAAATAAGAAATCCTCATGTAGGGTAGCCTTGGTGCCTTTTGCAGGCAAACACTATCACAAAATCCAGGCATGGAGCTAGGACACTAATGGGAAGATGGAAACTTCAGCATGTCTAGACCCTCCAAATTTTAAAAGCCTAAAACATCCTTCTTAGTTGAACAGGGATGTGAGGAAAGGAAGGAGATCCAACATCAAATCTAAGAAGAGTCTGAGTTGAATTAGATCTTAATTATTCCTGACTCTAGTCCCATGTCTCATACTACACCATCTAGATGGTTAGGGAAGTTGCACTTTAATTATTACCTTTAAAAAAATAGATGTGCCTAGGATACAGGTGGCCATAATGGACACACACTACATAAATAAATCAATAAGCATTTGTTAATTGCTGACTATGTGTTGGGCTGACTAATGTGCTTGGCTATGCTGCTAGACATGAAACTTTCCCTGATATACACAGCTGCTGTTGCCTCCTATAATTACCTTGACTTCTTATCTATGCATTTTTATATAATTACACATATATGTTTTGTCTTCTCAGATTACATGTAAGGTCCTAAAGAGTAAGGACTATTTAATCTTTGATTTTGTATCCCTTTGTCTGGCACAAAGAGGGACCTTAATAAATGTTTTGTTGATTGATTAGAATAGAATGAAGAAATAAAAATGGGCGAGAAATTGAATTTATTTAAACAAACATTTATTAAGAATTTAAAGTGTGATCGACATTGTGCCAGAGGTTGGGGACAGAAAAATGGAAAAGGACACAGGTCCTTTCCACATGGAGTCATATATATATGGCATATGGAGGAAGGGATATGGGTACAAGTCTACAATAAGATACAGGTAGATTGAGACAAGAACATAGAAATATGTAGACCAGGGGGTTTTAACTTGTGATCCATGAATTTGTTTTGAAAATATGTCTATTTTAGAATAATTGATTTCTTTTTAATCTTATTTATTTTAAGTATTTAAAAATATTATTCTGAGGAGTCCATAGGAGACTATCAAAAGAATCCATGATACACACACACACACACACACACACACACACACACACACACACACACACACACACACACAAAGAAAACACCATAATCTGGATTTTTAAAAGAACCCAAGATCTGGATAAAACATTCTAGGAAAATTTGAAGCCAAGAGAGATCACTTTCAGCTGGGAGGTAGGGGTCAGGGAATGTTTCATAGAGATGTTCCTCTCTTTTCAAGGCTTTCTATCCATTCAGTACCCAGAGCTCCCTTTGAAGCCTGGGGAAGTGAACAAAAAGACTTTCAGGAAACAGGAAACTGATGAACAAAGGCAAGTGTAGCATTTGAAGTAGGATTAGTACCAAAGGTTATTTTGCTTAATTGAGGGCTGATGGATCTCAGATTGAGCCAGGATTGGGCTAAACCCAGGTTAAGCAAAATATTCTGTTTTCTTTGGGTCTTTTCTTCCTAGGACTATCCATTTTCTCCTGGTTTAAATGTGACTATCATTTCAGATTTGTTTGATGCTCCCAACTCAATAATTTTTTTGGTGGTAATAAAAAATAATTTGTTTATAACTACTCTCAAAGGGCTTCTTTTCCAAGTGTGGTAATTTCTTGCCTTTGGACCAGAGCCCATGTTGTATTTCCCTACTCAGGATATCCCATGGGTTACATCTGGACTGTTTGATTCTCTGGACAATCTGCATCTACTTTAGGTCGAGTCAGTCCTTGGTTACAGCCCTGCTGTGTCAGGAAGGGAGGGGATAAAGGAAGGTCTGGTGAATGAGTGGGGCACCAGGGATGGATGGAGAAGTTAGGTTCATTCACTTCTGACCCTCCATCCAAAAACTACTACCCTCTGACCTCAATTCACATAGTTTCCAATCACACCTTTCACAATTAGCTGAGCAATTAGAAGCCACACTTTTCCCTTTGAGAATAAAGGAGAAAGGGAGGTAAAAAGTGGTACACAGGAAGCAAAAAGGCCAAAGAAAAGCCCTATAGCTCCTACAGTATGTGCTCTGTCCAGTTTGTCAAATATTTCCAGGCACTAGGGTCTTAGATTTATTTTCTAAAGCTTTTGTTTGTAGACTCAACATTTTATAAGCTCATTGAGGATTTTAATGTCATTCCTGAAATGCTACTGTGAACAAGCACCAGACACAAATAATATTTGTAGCTGTCACAGAATAGACACTAGACAGGACTATTATAAGAGACCTGGGTTCAAGTTCCCATTCTGATACTTGTATAACTTCAGAACAATCGAGTTGCGTTATTTTTTGGACCACTGTTTATTCATGTGTAAAATTAAAGGATTAGTTGGACTAGTTGGTCTCTAAAGTTCCTTTTAGATTTCATATTCTATGAATTTTTAAATCTACAAAGAATAAAAATTGCAAAAGACCTAAAAAGCAATAGGGAAATTCATGGTGACCATAACTACTTTGTACCGTACTACCAAAATATCTCGTATACAAGAACTGGTATAAAATTTTTCAGAGAGGAAATACATAAATGGAAATGGAGGTAGGATGCTCGCTGATGAGAGCCCAAATACTATACTAGTACTCCAAAATGTTAAAATACCTAGATTTTCTATAAATTAGATTGATCTTTATAACCAAAAACTACTTTAAAAGTCATAGTCTCTAGCATTAAAAAAGTGATATTACTGCTCTTCTAGGCCACAATCAGATCAAATATGAAATATTTTATTGAGTTTGATGAAATACATTTTAAGAATGAGACTGATAGCCTGGAGAGTATCTTTAAGAAGGCAACTAGTATGGTAAAAGGCCTTGAGATTACATAGCATGAAGACTGACTTAAGGAATTGGGAATATTTCATTTCAAGAAGAGAAGACTTAGGTAAGGATGTAAGATCACAGATCTAGAATTGGAAGAGATCTTAAAGGCCCTATAGTCCAATCCCCTTATTTTTATAGACGAGGGAAATGAAGCCCAGAGAAGTTAAATGACTTGCTTGTGGTAACATTAATAGTAAATAATAGGTCTTGGAATCAGATCCTGATTCTTTATATGACACTAGGCTCTCTCAGGAGAGCTGTCTTCACATATTTGAAATGCTATCATTTGAATTTTAAATTATTTTTTACCAATTACGTGTAATAACAAATGTCTGCATAAGTTTTCAGATCAAAATTGTCTCCCTTCCTTTTTCCCTCCTTCCTCCCAGAGATGGCAAGCAATTCAATCTAGGTTATTCATCTATTACCACACAAAACATATTTCCATATTGTTCATTTTTGTAAGTCAATAATCTTATAAAACCAAAACCTGAAAGGCTATCATTTGAAAAATGGATTTGCGTTCTGTTGCTTTGACTCAGAGGATGAAACTAATAGCAAGTAATGGAAGTTGCAAAGAAAAAAATTCAAACTTGATGTTAGCAAAATTTTCCTACCCATTAGGATTATCCCAAAGTGAAATAGGCTGCCTAGGGAGGTAATGAATTCCCTTTCAATGAAGGTCTTCAAGTAAAGACTATCCGTACCACTTCTTGGACATGTTATAAGGCATTCTTATAAGGTAAGGTTGAGCTAGATAGTCTCCAAAGTTACTTCCAAACCTGAGAATCTAGAATTATGATAGAACCTAGACAATGCAGGTAACAAGTCAAGGATGGGAAATGATCCTTGGGAAGGAAGCACTCATATTAGTGAGATCAAGGATTTATGCATAGAAATGTTAAGTTTCATGTCCTAAATTAATTGCCAAGAATGTGAGAAACCATGGCTCAAGGGTATTTTGCTCTTGCACAGATGATTTCTGAGATACTATGTTCTAATACTGGGTACCATGTTCAGAGATGATGAGAGGTCTTGAAAACATGCCCTAAGAGCTTTAGGGGAAATAATGATAGTTTTAAATTAGTATTGTTGACTCTGGGGGGCAAAACTAAAAACAAAAGAGATAAATTCCAAAGGAACAGACTTCTACTGAATATAAGGTGGGAAAAATTCATTAAAAATAGAGTTATTTAAAAGCAACAGCAGGACTGATTGAATTCCTCTTCTAAGTAAGTTTTCAAGCAAAAGCAAGAGGGTTACTTCTCTGGGATGTTATCAAGATTTTTGTGTAGGTACTGATTGGACTGACTGATCCTTGAGTTCTTTCCACTTTTCATATGCTATGATTTCATAAGTGGATGAAATTCTGAAAGAGAGGTCAAGATGAGGTTTAAGAAAAAATAGGCACATGTGGTATGCTTGAATTTTGCAGTGTACAGAACAGAGTTCATTTAATAAAGGAGATGATTAAGAAGTGGCAAGAGGTAAAAGATAGGAAAGAATTGGAAAAGTGTTGTGTTACAGAAGCCAAAGAAGAAAAGAGTCCTAAGGAAGGCTAAACTGGAGTAACATGGAATATGAGGACCCAACAGAGAATGAGTTCATTAGAATATTGTTGGCAGGATCCTGATTAAAGTGAGTGTAGGGCCAAATATTATGTTATTTATTTCCCTTTTACTTCTTAGGATAAATTATAAAATGTCAGTTTAAAATGAAATGGTTGCAAGAGGGAGATAACTTAATCTTTTGTAAAAAAAATGACAGAATTGACTTGAGGGTGACTAAACAAATTGTGGTCCATGATAGTAATGAAATATTACTGTTCTGTGAGAAACAATGAAAAAAAGAATTAAGAAAAGTATGAGAAGTTTAACATGAACTGATAGAGCGTAGACAGGACCAGAAAGGACATATTAACAATAGCTACATAAATGTTAATGAAATAAACAAAAATCTAAAATTGAATATTGTGTTTACCAAGTTTGATCCTGTAAAAGTTGAAAAAAATTAACTTTCTTTCTTCTTGCCAGAAATGAGGGAATGGGAGTATGGAAAATTGAAGAAACCATCGAACTTGCTTTATATGTTAATGGATTTTTCTTTTTTCCTCTCTTTTTTTCTCTTGTAAAAAAATTTTGACCTTTTTAGATAAAGGGGGGAGGAAAAATATATCCAGGAGTGAAAGTGATTTAAAAAAAACCTAGATATGTGAAGCTTTTAAAAATGCAGGGAAGGGGCCTTTATTACATAGGAAACAAAAGCAAGGCAAATAAAATGAGTGGAGCAAAATCAAAAAGAACTGGTTTTGGAGACAAATGATCTAATTTTTCATCTGAACTCCATTACTAACTACCAAAGTAACCTTGTACCAGTCACTTCCACTCTTTTGATCTTAGTGTTTTTTTAAATCTGTAAAATGAAGAAGTTGAACTAGTCTACCTCTGAGATCCCTTACACCTTTAAATCTTCTTACTAACTGTTATGTTGATATACATTTATCATGAGCCTGGATTCGTCACAAATTAAGCTAGAACCTAGACTGCTTGTCCTGTTATGAAATGTTAATCATTTTCAGGAATTATAAGAGTTCTTCAATTCTAATGGGTTATTTAAAAAACATATTACTTTCAGGGTTTGAGTTCAAGAAAATTAGAACTGAGAAGGAACATTCCTTTACTGTGGCATAATAGAAAGAGTACTAGATTTAGGATCTGAATACCCAAGTTCAGATCTCGGTTCTATCATTTACAAGCTGTATTCCTTTAGGGAAATCCTTTAATCTCTCTTGGCCTCAGTTTCTTAATCCAAAAAATGAGTGGAACTGACCATATAGGCTCTAAGGTTCCATCCAACCTTCAATCTATGATTTGCTGCAATTGCTAAATTGGGGAAACTTTGAGTTTCAGAGAAAATGGAATGGGACCATAGTTCTCTGTTCTGCCATCTAGTGGAAACAGCTGGTAAAATCATACATGTATAATTTCTGGGAAAAGGAAAAAACTTCTGACTTCATGGTTTAAAAAAAATGAGAAGAAAACTAAGAAAGAAAAAGTATCAGCCAGGAGGGACTTTCCAGAACAGAGGCTCCTGACAGCTGCAGACACATTCCTTGTTAGTCCACCCTGCAGGCCGTGGAGGCCAAAGAACACTTGGCATGCTGAGCCCTGGAGAAACCTTGCAGGCAGCTGCTGAATCTTTGCAGGTGCATCCCTGACCCCTCTGTCGCATCGCCTTTGCTGTGGTTTCAGGCCTGGCAGCAGACCTCCTTCTCTCCTGAATCTTTGCTTTGTTAGGCAGCAGTCAAAGAGGCTCCTGCTTATCTACTTGGTTTGGAACTAAGCAGTGAAACAAGCCATAGTCACTCAAGATGCAAAACAAACTCTGATCTTCCTCTTTGGGGTGAAAGAAGTGATGAGTCAGTAAGATGCAACCCCTCCCTCTGGTTCTGTATGTTTGAGTTTGTAAATCATAAAAAGGGGGACAGAAGCAACTCACTCTCTGCATGAACTCAAAGTAGTATGAACAACACGTAGCTATATCTACTGTTTTAAGAAATAACAGCTCTCCCCCCTAAAAATTCCATATGATTTGTAAATCAAAGTCGTTTTTCCCTTGAGAACAATCAAAACAGAATGAAACAGTCAAAGAACTTAACATTCAAAAAGACCTGTTGGCTTTAAAGAGTCTATCCAAGAAAATAACTCCTGGATTACTGAAATATCAGTATAACACTTTGAGATGCTCAGATGAAAGACACCATCAAAGTACAGAGTGTTATTAATAACCGTTGGTGTCCAGCCATCTCTTTCCCCCTGTTCTTTTAGGCAGGCATCTGCCAAGTTTTATTTCCTTCTTTTTCTTTTCTTTTTTTTTTCTTCTTGTTTCATTAAGTATTTCTCCAACATCTGCTCTGAGATTCTCAGAGACAACACTAAATTCTAAATTACTAAAATTACTGAATTACTAAAAACTTTTTTAAAAAACCTCTTACCACAACACTAAGCAATTTAAGGATGAGTATCACACACAAAGGGGAAAGAGTAGAGGGATTCCAGAAATCCAATGTTTCCATAAAAGGAGTTTAGGAAACTGTAAGCTCTGTTTCATGATAAGCATCAGGCAGTTGAAGTTTTAAGTAACTTACATAGGGTTTAGAAACAAAGGAAGTAACAGCTGAATTCAAGAAAATATGTAGAAAATTAAGAGCATCTGCTAAACAAGTAATTGTTTTAAGATAGATATAGAAAGATCTGGTGCAAATTGTCTAATGAGATTTCTTGTTTCAAGGTCCGTTCTCTCTAGAATAAACTCTTTCCTCCATAAAAAGGTTTCCTTCCTCTCCTGGTCTGACTTCACTGCTTTTCAAAACTGGTTAGTCATAGGAGCCTTCTTTCTGCTCTGACAAACTGGTTTAATATTACTCCATTTGGTTGTAAATTTTAACAGTATTTGAAAGATTGCTTCAAACCTCTAATAATGAAAGAAATTTACATCAAAACAACCCTGAAGTATTCCCTCATGCTCTGAAATTGACAAAGTTGGTAAAAGGTGGAAATAATAAATATACTGAAAAGACTATGGAAAGATAGGCACACCAATACTCTGTTCACAGAGCAGTAATTTGTTCTAACAATTTTGGAAATGAATTTGGAATTATGTAAAAAAATGTCTAAAATACACAGACCTTTTGATCAGTCTGGTGGGCATAGAATACAAAGAAGTCAAGGATAGACATATACAAGAAAGAAGGGAAGGAGAAAAAATAACATAGATACAGATAGAAATATAGATGTAGATATAGAGGTATCAATATTCATAAAAACATTTTTCCGTGACTAAGTAAATTGTTTTGCCAGAGATTAAAGCAATATTTTTGTACCAAAAGAAGACTAAAATAAGTTAAATAGGAAAAACAAAAATGTAAAGCTGAACACATTAGTATTATAATGACCAAGCTTTTTCTGGGAGAAGAGTTAAAAACTCCACCTACATCACAGAAGAGAGGTACTAAGAGTATGGAATATAATATATATAATAATATATGACAGTTGATGTGTTGATTAATTTTGCCAAATTGCTTTGAATTTCTTTCTCTAAAAGCTATTTAATTTAATTTAATACACAGTATTGACTCCAAGACGGGAGGTAAGGGTTTTTAAAAAAATTATAAATTTTAAAAATTATTAAAAAAATAAGTTATTTGCCTATAAATGTAGCTAACTGGGTAGTTAATTGGACTGAGATACATTGGGACATGAAAATGAAATAAAAACAAAAGTAATCAATAAAATGAAGATTCCAAAAAACATCGTTCCTTCTGCTAAGTGTCAGAAAGTAGAAGAGTGGGAAAATCTATTCTCCAGAGAAAGGCAATGGGGGAAAAGGTAATCCTGTGACTGAGGCATAGTTCTGACAACTCTCTGGTTGTCATGTTCTTTCTCTCCCCTCTTCCCTCCCACTCCTTAAACTTACAAGCAATTCCACTGGGTTATACATGTATCATTGTTCAAAACCTATTTCCATATTATTAATATGTGCAATAGAATAATCATTTAAAGTCAAAATCCCCAATAGTATACCCATTGAATCACATGATCAATCTTATGTTTTTATTCTGAGTTTCTGCTCCACAGATCTTTCTTTGGATGTGGATAGCTTCTTTTTCATAAGTTCCTCTGGATTTTCCTGAATCGTTGCATTGCTACCCATAAAGAAGCCAACTATATTTGATTGTGCCACAATTTATTAGCCTCTGTGTACAATGTTTTCCTGGTTCTGCTCCTTTCACTCTGCATCAATTCCTGGAGGTTTTTCCAGTTCATATAGAAATCCTCCACTTCATCTTTCCTTTCAACAAAATAATATTCCATCACCATCAGATACCACAATTTGTCGAGCCATTTCTCAATTGATGGACACCCCTCATTTGCCAATTTTTTGCTACCACAAAGAACACAGCTATAAATATTTTTATACAAGTCTTTTTTCTTATTATCTCTTTGGAATACAAACCCAGTAACGGTATTATAGGATCAAAGAGCAGGCATTCTTTTCCAAATTGCCCTCCAGAATGGTTGAATCAATTCACAACTCCACCAGCAGTATATTAGTGTCCCAATTTTACCACATTCTCTCCAACATCTATTATTTCCTTTACTGTCAGTAGGCCAATCTGCTTGGTATGAGGTGGTACATCAGAGTTGTTTTGATTTGCATTCCTCTAATTATGAGAGATTTAGAACTTTTTATGTGTTTATTGATAGTTTTGATTTCTTTTTCTGAAAACTGCCTATACATATCCCTTGACCATTTGTAAATCTGGGAATGGCTTGATTTTTTGTAAAATTGATTTAGCTCCTTATATATATGAGTAATTAGACCTTTGTCAGAGGTTTTTGTTATGAAAAAAATTTCCCAATTTGTTGTTTCCCTTCTAATTTTGTTTGCATTGATTTTATCTGTACAAAAGCTTTTTAATTTAATGTAATAAAAATTGTTCATTTTACATTTTGTAATATTCTCTATATCTTGGTCTTAAATTCTTTCCTTTCCCATAGGTCTGACAGGTATACTATTATATGCTCACCTAATTTACTTATAATTTCCCCCTTTATATATTAATTAATTTTATTTCTTAGAAAAAATCTTTTTCCATGGTTACATGATTCATGTTCTTACTCTCTCCCCCCCAAACCCCATAACCCATAACCTATGCACACTTCCACTGGTTTCTTCATGTGTCATCGATCAAGACCTATTTCCAAATTATTGATAGTTGTACTATGGTAGTCATTTAGAGTTTATTTCTCAAATCATGTCTGCAGTTGTTTTTCTTCTGTGTTCCCGAAACTACTGTAGTTCTTCCTCTAAATGTGGGTAGCATTCTTTTCCATAAACCCCTCAAAGTTGTCCTGGGTCATTGCATTGCTACTACAGAAGTCCATTACATTTGATTATTCCACAGTGTATCAGTCTCTGTATACAATGTTTTCCTGGCTCTGCTCCTTTCACTCTGCATCAATTCCTGGAGGTCATTCCAGTTTACATCGAATTACTCCAGTTTATTATTCCTTTGAGTACAATATATTCCATCACCAACAGATACCACAATTTTTTCAGCCATTCCCCAGTTGACGGGCATACCCTCGTTTTCCAGTTTTTTGCCACCACAAAGAACACAGATATAAATATTTTTGAACATGTCTTTTTCCCTATGATCTCTTTTGGGTACAAACCCAGCTTGCATCAAAGGGCAGGCAATCTTTTAGCACTCTTTGGGCATAGTTCCAAATTACCATTCAGAATGGTTGGATCAATTCACAACTCCACCAGCAGTGCGTTAATGTCCCAATTTTGCCACATCACCTCCAAAATTCATTACTCTCCCCTGCTGTCATTTTAGCCAATCTGCTAGGTGTGGGGTGATACCTCAGAGTTGTTTTGATTCACATTTCTCTAATTATTAGAGATTTAGAAAATTTTCTCATGTGCTTATTGATACTTTTGATTTCCTTACCTGAAAATTGCCTATTCATGTCCCTTGACCATTTATCAATTGTGGAATGGCTGGATTTTTTGTACAATTGATTTAGCTCCTTGAATATTTATTTGAGTAATTAGTCCTTTGTCAGAGTTTTTGTTATAAAGATTTTTTCCCAGTTTCTTGTTTCCCTTCTGATTTGGGGTGCATTGTTTTTGTTTGTATAAAACCTTTTTAATTTAATGTAATTGAAATTATTTATTTTACATTTTGTAATTTTTTCTAATTCTTGCTTGGTTTTAAAATCTTTCCTTTCCCAGAGATCTGGCAAGTAGACTATTCTGTGTTTGCCTAATTTTTTTATAGTTTCCTTCTTTATATTCAAGTCATTCACCCATTCTGAATTTATCTTGGTATATGGTGTGAGATGTTGATCTAAACCTATTCCCTTCCATATTGTTTTCCAATTTTCCCAACAGATTTTTTCAAATAGTGGATTTTTGTCCCAAAAGTTGGGCTCTTTGGGTTTATCATAGAGTGTCTTGCTAACATCACTTACCCCAAGTGTATTCCACTGATCCTCCTTTCTGTCTCTTAGTCAGTACCATATAGTTTGGATGACCACTACTTTATAGTATAGTTTAATATCTGGTACTCTAGGCCACCTTCCTTCATGTTTTTTTTTTCATTATTTCCCTTGATATTCTTGATGTTTTGTTCTTCCAAATAAACTTTGTTATAGTTTTTTTTCTAATTCAGTAAAAAAGTTTCTTGGTAGTTTGATAGGTATGGCACTAAATAAATAAATTAATTTGGGTAGAATGGTCATTTTTATTATGTTAGCTTGTCCTACCCATGAGCAATCAATGCTTTTCTAATTGTTTAGATCTAGTTTTACTTGTTTGGAAATTGTTTTGTAGTTTTGTTCTTATAATTCCTGTGTTTGTTTTGGTAGATAGATTCCTAAGTGTTTTATATTGTCTAGGGTGATTTTAAATGGTGTTTCTCTTTCTACCTCTTCCTGCTGTGATGTGTTGGAGATATATAGAAATGCTGATGGTTTATGTGCATTTATTTTGTACCCTACAACTTTGTTAAAGTTGTTGATTATTTCTACTAGCTTTTTAGTTGATTCTCTAGGATTTTTTAAGTAGACCATCATATCATCTGCAAAGAGTGATAGCTTAGTCTCCTCATTGCCTATTTTAATACCTTCAATTTCTTGTTCTTGTCTAATCTTCTTTTCTTATTATGTCAAATAATTTGTATAGTATTGGGAGTAGTTGTTCTTTGAATGTTTCATAGAATTCACTTGTGAATCCATCAGGCACTGGCGATTTTTTCTTAGGGAATTCTTTGATGACTTGTTTAATTTCTTTTTCTGATATAGGATTAGTTAAGTATTATATTTCTTCTGCTGTTAATCTAGGCAATTTATATTTTTGTAAATATTCATCCATATCACCTAGATTGTTATATTTATTGTCATATAATTCAGCAAAATAGTTTTTAATGATTGTCTTAATTTCCTCTTCATTATAGGTGAGGTCTCCCTTTTCATTTTTGATACTGTTAATTTGGATTTTTTCTTTCCGTTTTTTATTAGATTGTCCAGGACTTTGTCTATTTTATCTGTTTTTTCAAAATACCACCTTCTAGTCTTATTTATTAATTCAATAGTTCTTTTACTTTACATTTTATTAATTTCTCCTTTGATTTTTAGTATTACTAATTTAGTTTTCATCTGGGGATTTTTAATTTGTTTGCTTTCTAGTTTTTTAAGTTGCATGCCCAATTCATTAACCTCTGCCCTCCCTAGTCTGTTAATATATACACTCAATGATGTAAATTTTCCCATTAGAACTGCTTTGGCTACATCTCATAGGTTTTATTAAAAGACGTCTCATCATTGTAATTATCTTCAATGAAATTATTCATTGTTTCTATGATTTGTTCTTTAACTTATTTTAGAGAATCATATTATTTAATTTCCAATTAGTTTTTGGTTTGCCTCTCCATGTATTTTACTAATAACTATTTTTATTGCATTAAATCATGATAAGGTTTCATTTATTATTTCTGCTTTTTTGCATTTGTTTTCCATGTTTCTATGCCCTATTACATGGTCAATCTTTGAGAATGTTCCATGTGCTGCTGAAAAGAAGGTGTATTCCTTTTTGTCCCTATTTATTTTTCACCATATGTCTATTAACTCTTAATTTTTCTAGGATTTCATTCACCTCTCTTATCTCTTTCTTATTTATTTTTTGGTTTGATTTATCTAGGTCTGACAAGGGAAGGCTGATGTCATCCACTAGTATAGTTTTGCTATCTATTTCATCACTGAGCTCTTCTAGCTTCTCCTTTAGAAATCTGGATGCTCTATCATTTGGTGCATTCATGTTGAGTATTGATATTTCTTCATTGTTTATATTGCCTTTTATCAGGATGTAATTACCTACTCTATCTCTTTTAATCAGATCTATTTTTACTTTGGCTCTTTCAGAAATCATGATTGCAACTCCTGTCTTCTTTTTCTCAGTTGAAGCCCAAGAGATTTTGATATATTCTTTCATTTTTCCTCTATGTATATCTGCCTGTCTCATGTGTGTTTCTTATAGACAACATATGGTAGGATTTTGGTTTCTATTCCACTCTGCTATTTGCTTCCATTTTATGGGCAAATTCATCCCATTCACATTTAGAGTTATAATTATCAACTGTGTATTCCCAGACATTTTGATTCTCTCTCCTTTTTCTACCCTTTCTTCTGTCACTAATTCCTTCTATACTAGTGTTTTGTTTTTAACCAATTCCCCTGATCCCCTCCCTTATTGTACTTCCCTTTCTCTCCTCTCCCTTCTTATTCCCCTCTTATTCTTCTTTAGGGTCTTTTTAAGCTACCCCCACCCTCAACCTCCCTAATATTTCTTCCCTCCCCACCAGTCCCTTTGTTACCCTTCTACTTTTCTATAAGGTGCAAATCAATTCTCTGCCCCAGTGGATATGATTATTCTTCCCTCTTTAAGTTAATTTCAATGCACTTAAGTATTAAGTATTTCCTCTCTCCAACCTCTTTACCCTTACAGTGTATTGATCTTCTCCCCTGTTTACCCCACACGCTTCTTTATGGAATATAAATTACTCCATTTTGTCTGTTTTCCCATTTTTCTTAATATTATTTCTTTTTTCCCTCTAGTTTTATTTATATTTATATATACATATGTATCTTGACATTTCATCCTAAACAGTTTGTCACTGTTCCCTCTAAGTAAACTTCTAGTTACCCTCTTGATAATAACAATTTTTAATATTTACCAATATCTTATTTTCTTCTAGGGATACAAATCTATTGAACTTATTGGGTCCCTTAAGGAAAAGATTCCCCCCCCCTACTCTCTTAATTACCTCATGGTGATTTTCTTTAGGTCTGTGTTTGGGCAGCAAACTCTCTATTTTAGTCCAGTTTTTTCTTTATGAATGCTCAGAAGTCTTCAGTTTTATTGAATGACCATACTTTCCCCTGCAATAATATAGTCAGTTTTGCTGCATAGTTGATTCTTGGTTGTAGACCCAGTTCTCTTGATTTCTAGAATATTGTGTTCCATGCCTTCTGGTCCTTCAATGTAGATGCAGCCAGATCCTGTATTATCATAACTGTGGTTCCCTGGTATCTCAATGACTTCTTCTTAGCAGCTTGTAATATTTTTTCCTTGGTCTGGTAGTTTTTAAATTTGGCTTTAATATTCCTGGAAGTTGTCAGTTGTGGAGGTGATCTGTGGATTCTTTCAATTTCCACTTTTCCCTCTTGTTCAAGAATGTCAGGACAGTTTTCTTGGATAATTTCTTGTAGGATGATGTCCACACTTTTTCTTTTGTCATGATGTTCTGGTAAACCAATAATTTTTAAATTGTCTCTTCAAGGTCTGTTCTCCAAATCTTTAGTTGTATTAATGAGGTGTTTCATATTCTCCTCAAATTTTTCATTTTTAAATTTTGTTTATGTATCCTTTCTGCCTTGTGAAGTCATTTGCTTCTAGTTTCTGAGTTCTATTTTTTAAAGAAGGAATTTCATCCCTGGCTTTTTGGTCATCCTTCTCCTTCTGGTCTGATTTTCTTTGTAGATCATGTTTTGCCTTCTTTGCTTCATTTTTGAGCTAGTCAATTTTAGCGTTTGGGACTTTATTTTCTTTTTTAAATTTATGTATTTCCTTTTTCAAATTGTCTTCAGCCTCTCTTGCTTGCTTTTTGAGTTCCTGAAGTTCTTGAGTTAAATGAATTTTGAGATCTTCAAAAGCTTGTGTCCAATTAGCTAGAGCTTCCTCCTCTTCTTCTATTTCATTTGCTCTTTTTTCACTTCCTGGAAAGAAGCTATCAATTATAATTTCTTTTCTCTTTTTCTGTTGTTTACTCATATTTTTTCCTTCTCTGTTCTGCTAGTTTAATCAGATGGACTTAATGATCTTTGATGAAAGATCTTCCCCCAGCTGGCAATGAAGTTTTGCAGTTAAGTTCTCTGCAGTTTATGGGGGAGGGGTGTTGGAGTTTCCCTGCTCTCTGAAGACTTCTTGTCTGTCCAATTGATGGGATTAAGCCTGGATTAGTTTGTATTGCTTAATGTGCCCTGAGGCTAAAACCTTCAGAGAAGAAAAAAAAATGTGGGGAGACAAGATGGAGTGTTTTCACCTAGCTGTCCACCAGTAGGGTCGTCTGTTCTGTCCAGTTATTAGACCTGGTTTTCTTTCCTCTCAAAACCTTTTGTTCTCTATCTCGGTGTGGTAAAGGCCGTAGGTCTAAAGTTTTGCTCCATCTAAGCCACCATCTCCCGAATGTTTTTGCTGTGTTTCTTGGCTTTCTCCTCTAGACAACTCCCAGGTGCCTGTGTTCAACTCCCTGAGTCCAGCACCAGCAAGGCCCTCTCTCTGGGCCAGTGCACCCACCAGCCTGGAGATTTCAGGGGCCACTTGAAACTCCACATAGCCCATGGGAGATGGGCCCTGGGATTCCCCTTCTATGCCCTCAGACCCAACAGTTCAATAAGTCAAGCCTTTTTTTGGCATACCTCTTGATCTGTCCAGCAATAGGATGCCCCTGCTCTGTCCTGTTTTAGATCTGGTCCTCTTTTTTCTCAAAGCACTTTGTTTTCTATCTCGGTGTGGAAAAGGTGCGGAGGTTTTAAAATTTGCTCTGTCTAAGTCACCATCTTCCCAGAATCTCCCTCTTTAGATTTAAGTCATTTACCCATTCTGAATTTATCTTGGCATACATTATGAGATGTTGATCCAAACCTAATCTCTCCCATACTGTTTTCCAATTTTCCCAGCAGTTTTTGTCAAATAGCAAGTTCTTGTCCCAAAAGCTGGGCTCTCTGGGTTTATCGTACACAATCTTGCTGAAGTCATTTACCCCAACTCTATTCCATTGATCTACCCTTCTGTCTCTTAGCCAGTGCCATATTGTTTTGACTATAACTGCTTTACAGTACAGTTTAAGATCTGGTACTACTAGGCCTCCATCCTTCACTTTTTTTTTCATTATTTCCCTTGATATTCTTGATCTTTTGTTCTCCTAGATGAACTTTGTTATAATTTTTCTAATTCTACAAAAAAGTTTCTTGGTAATTTGATAGGTATGGCACTGAATAAGTAAATTAATTTGGATAGGATTGTCATTTTTATTATACTAGTTCATCCTAACCATAAGCAATTGATTTTTCTAATTATTTAGATCTAGTTTTAATTGTGTGGAAAGTGTTTTATAGTTGTGTTCATATAATTCCTCTTTGTCTTGGCAAATAGATTCCCAGATATTTTATATTATCTAGGGTGATTTTAAATGGAATTTCTCTTTCTAACTCTTGTTGCTGAGTTGTTTTGGAAATATATAAAAATGCCGATGATTTTTGTGGGTATATTTTGTATCCTGTAACTTTGCTAAAGTTGTTGATTATTTCCACTAGCTTTTTAGTTGATTTTTAGGATTCTTTAAGTAGACCATCATATCATCTGCAAAGAGTTATAGCTTGGTCTCCTCATTGCCTACTAAAAATTATTATCACTTCACCTGCAAAATACTAGTTTTCTGCAAAAAATAGTTTTCTCTCACTTTTGTCTATGCTTATTTCATTAATTTTTCTTTGTAAAATTGATCAACTTGTATTGTTTTATATAAAAACATTTCCAGATAAATCCTATTTGATATCTCTCTTGCAACCAATTAAAACAATTAACCAAAACTAACCATACAGTGACCTCAGAGAGCATGCAACAATCCTATAGGTAAAGCTGTGTTGTTTTTCCCCTCACCACACGCTTTTCTACTTTAAGGTTGGCAAGGAAAAAACTGTTTGAAGGGGAAAGGGGAAGCCCTCGAACAGGATGATGAATATTTTTGGTGGAAATTGGGTTTGGAGCAGGGAGGAAGAAAGGTGGAGGAGGCGGGGAAGGAAAGAGAAGAGAGGGAAGTAGTGAGGTTAGCTGGTTGTGGAAAAAAAGGACCTTAACATGATGAGATAACTTTTTTGAAAAGTCTCTCTACCATCCCAAAACCCTCTGAGGATGGAAACATGCGATTTAATAGAAGAAAAGACTTCAGCAACAAACAGCAAAAAAAATAAATAAATAAACTGGTGTAGGATTTTTTTAATGATGCTAGGGATGATCAAGGCACACACTCAATAAAGAAGTATTACTCAAAAACACCAAAAATCCAAACCTTAATATGAAATAAAATAGTTTCCCCAAAAGAGCAATTTGTTGTCCATTCTGTCATATATTGTTCACAGGATTTTCTAGGCAGACAGAGGAATGATATGCTATTTTTTTCTTCGGTGAATTAAGGAAAACAGAAGTTAAGTGACTTGTCCTGAGTCACACAACTAGTAGATATCCAAAGCCACATTTGAACCGTATCTTCTTGACTGCAGGGACAGTACTATATCCACTAAGCCATCTAATGCCAAGAACAATTAGAATGCTCCAAAGAAATGATGCAAGTATCTTTAAAAGATATTGTAAAAGAGATGATTGCTATGGAGAAGAGATTTGGGGAAAGGATGAACACTTTAACAGAATTTTATTCTAAGATAATTTTATCCTAAGATAGCTCCCTAAAAATCAGAATGCACCATATAGAAAGTACTGTCTTCAGGAAATAATAATTATTAACCAAAAGGCTGAGAAAATAGAGGGAAATGTAAGATAACTCAAATTAATAATAATGGAAATAGAAAAGAGATTGGGAGAATATAATTTTAAAATAACATGATTGTCCAAAATCCATGACAAAAAAAAACAACTTGGATATTAGATTTTGAGAAAATTTTAAAGAAAATTTCATAAAAATGAAGGCCATATGAAGTGAATTCTATCAAGAATTTGAAGAATAATTAATTCCAATGTTATAAATATTGTTTGTAAAAAAAAGTAAAATAAAAAACCATATCACATTTTTCTATTACACAGCTATGATCATTATACATCAACAAAGTAAAGTCAAAAAACAGAAAAAGAAAACTATAGACCAATATCCTTAATTAACAATGATGTAAAAAAGATAAATAAAAATTAGCAAAGAAACTAAAACAACTTGTCACAGAGATTATATACAGGTTGAATTTAGGCCAAGAATGCAGGTTTGATTTATATTAGGAAAACCATAAACTTAATTAACCATATTAATAACAAATTAAACAAAAATCATATGATTTATGTCAATAAATGTTGAAAAGGCTTCCGACATAACTATTTCTGGCTCTTTTCAATGGAAAACATAGAAATAAATCAATATACACTAAAATGGTAAATAATATGTATCTAAAATAAAAAACTCTCTTAGTATGTAACATGAACTAAAATCTTTCACAATAAAATTAGAGATGAAATAAGGATGTACATTTTAAAAACTGCTTTTTGAAATTATACTAGAAATGCTGGCTACATTAATAAGACAATGAAAAGAAATTGATGGAATAATCATAGGTAAAAGAAGAAAAAAATTGCCACTTTTTGTAACTGATATGATTCTGAAGAATTCAGAAGTCAACTAAACTCAATGGAATCCAACTTTTGTACTGTTGTAAAACATAAAATAAATCTACATGTGCCATCAATATTTCTATAATTCCAGCAAAACTCAATGGGAAGAGAAATCCCATTTAAAATAACTATCAAATGTATAAAATATTTGGGAACTTAACCTATAAAATAAACATAAGAATTTTAAACAAACTACAAAGTACTGTTGATAAATTTCTTTCCATTGTCTTACTGCTAAATCTAGCATATCTAGTATTATGTAAATAGTGGCAATGATAATGGATATCCCTGTCTTACCCTTCATTTTATTAGAAAGTTGCCTAACCTTTATCCATTATATATAATGTTTTACCTAGGTTTTAGATAGCTACTGCTTACTAGATTAAAGAAAAATCCACTTATTCTTATTATTTCTGGATTATTTTAACAGAAGAGGATTTTGTCAAGGTACTTTTGAACATCTATTAAATCTTGTTGGCTTTAATATTTGTAGTAGTCATATGATTATGCTCATATTTTTCACATATTTAATGAATCCAACTTTCTAGTATAAACTCAACCTTTTAATCATGTATTATTTTTAATATATTTTGTAGCATATTTGCATCAGTGTTAACTAGGGATATTGGTAGTTCTCTTTCTCTGAGTATCAAAACTATATTGGTACAATGTTAAATAAAAGAGGTGATAATGGGCATCCTTGTTTCACACCTGATCTTATTAGAAAGGCTTCTAATTTATCCCCATTGCATATGATGCTTGTTGATGGTTTAAGATATATACTATTTATTATTTTTAGGAAAGAACCTTCTATTCCTATACTTTTGAGAGTTTTCAGTAGGAATCGGTGTTGTATTTTGTCAAAGGCTTTTTCAGCATCTATTGAGATAATCATGTGGTTTTTGTTGGTTTGCTTGTTGATATGGTCAATTATGTGGATGGTTCTCCTAATGTTGAACCATCCTTGCATTCCTGGTATAAATCCCACCTGATCATGATGAATAACCCTCTTGATCACTCGCTGGAGTCTTTTTGCTAGTATTCTATTTAACATTTTTGCATCTATAATCATTAAGGAGATTGTTCTGTAATTTTCTTTCTCTGTTTTTGATCTGCCTGGCTTTGGAATCAGTACCATATTTGTGTCATAAAAGGATTTAACATTGTACTAGAAACACTAGCAGTAGCAATTAGAGAAGAAAAAGAAATTGAAGGTATTAAAATAGGCAAGGAGGAGACTAAGCTATCACTTTGCAGATGATATGATGGTCTACTTAAAAATCCTGGAGAATCAACTAAAAGGCTAGTAGAAATAATCAACAGCCTTAGCAAAGTTGCAGGATACAAAATAAATGCACATAAATCATCAGCATTTCTATATATTTCCAACACATCACAGCAGCAAGAGGTAGAAAGAGAAACACCATTTAAAATTACCCTAGACAAAATAAAATACTTAGGAATCTATCTACCAAAACAAATACAGGAATTATACGAACATAACTACAAAACACTTTCCAGACAATTAAAACTAGATCTAAACAATTGGAAAAACATTGACTGCTCGTGGGTAGGATGAGCTAACATAATAAAAATGACCATTCTACCCAAATTAATTTACCTAATTAGTGCCATACCTATCAAACTACCAAAAACCTATTTTACTACATTAGAAAAAACTATAACAAAGTTTATTTGGAAGAACAAAAGATCAAGAATATCAAGGGAAATAATGAAAAAAAAATGTGAAGGAAGGTTGCTTAGCAGTACCAGATATTAAGCTATACTATAAAGCAGCAGTCATCAAAACAATATGGTACTAGCTAAGAGATAGAAGGGAGGATCAGTGGAATAGACTTGGGGTAAGTGATGTCAGCAAGACAGTGTATGATAAACCCAAAGAGCCCAAGTTTTGGGACAAAAATCCACTATTTGACAAAAACTGCTGTGAAAATTGGAGAACAATACAGGAGAGATTAGGTTTAGATCAACATCTCACACCATACACCAAGATAAATTCAGAATGGGTGAAAGACTTAAATATAAAGAAGGAAACTGTAAGTAAATTAGGTGAACACAGAATAGTATAATTGTCAGATCTCTGGGAAAGGAAAGATTTTAAAACCAAACAAGAGTTAGAGAAAATTACAAAATGTAAAACAAATACTTTTGATTACATTAAATTAAAAAGTTTTTGTTCAAAGAAAAACAATGCAACCAAAACCAGAAGGGAAACAACAAACTGGGAAAAAATCTTTTATAACAAAAAATTCTGACAGAGGTCTAATTACTCAAATATACAAGGAGCTAAATCAATTGTATAAAAAAATCAAGCCATTCCCCAATTAATAAATGGGCAACAGACATGAATAGGTAATTTTCAGATAAAGAAATCAAAAGTATCAATAAGCACATGAGAAATTGTTCTAAATCTCTAATAATTAAAGAAATACAAATCAAAACAACTTTGAGGTTGTTTACCACCTCACACCTAGAAGAATGGCTAAAATGATAGCAGGGGAGAGTAATGAATGTTGGAGGGGATGTGGCAAAATTGGGACATTAATGCACTGCTGGTGGAGTTTTGAACTGATCCAACCATTCTGGATGGCAATTTGGAACTATGTCCAAAGAGTGATAAAAGAATGCCTGCCCTTTGATCCATCCACACCATTGCTGGGATTGTACCCCAAAGAGATCATACATAAACAGACTTACACAAAAATATTTATAGCTGCCCTCTTTGTGGTGGCAAAAAACTGGAAATCAAGGTATGCCCTTCAATTGGGGAATGGCTGAACAAATTGTGGTATATGTTGGTGATGGAATACTATTGTGTTCAAACGAATAATAAACTGGAGGAATTCCATGAGAACTGGAAAGACCTCCAGGAATTGATGCAGAGTGAAAGGAGCAGAGCCAGAAGAACATTGTACACAGAGACTGATATACTGTGGTAAAATAGAATGTAATGGACTTCTGTACTACCAACAATGCAATGATCAGGATAATTCTGAGGGATTTATGGAAAGGAACATTACCCACATTCAGAGGAAGAAATACAGGAGTAGAAACAGAGAAGAAAAACAACTGCTTGGACACCTGGGTTGATGAGGACATGATTGGGGTTGTAGACCTGAAAAGAACACATCCATGTAACTATCAATAATGTGTAAATAAGTCTTGACTGACCACACATATTAAAACCAGGGGAAATGCGAATTAACTACAGCGGAGGGGGTCAGGGGGTTGAGGGGGTGAAGGGGAAAGTAAAAACATGACTTATGTAACAGTGGAAAATTTTTCTAAAAATAAAAAATTATTTAAAAAAAACTATATTGGTATCTTAGAAAGAGATTTTAAGAATACTTTCTCTTCCCATTTTTGTAATAGGTTATATTTATTTAGTAAACAACAATTAGTGTACTGTTGGAATTAGTTGGTCTTGGAATATTTGAAAAAATATATTTATAAAACTATCCTGTGGTTTGGTTGTTTTTCTCTTTATTCATGAATTGCTCAATTTATTCTTCTGATATTGAGTAATAAATAAATGCTTTTTTCATTAATTTGAACATTTTATATCCTTGTAAATATTCATTTTCTACAAATTATCAATTTTGGCACGTACTTTGGCAAAATGATTTCTGATAGTTTTTTTTTTAATTTCTTCTTTAGTGATTGTGAATTCTCTCTTTTCATCTTTGGTATCTACAATTTGCTTTTATTCTCTTTTTTAAAAAATCAGATTTGCTACTTATTTTGTTCAAAAGTTGAGTTTTTATTTTATAACAATTCAATGGGGTTTTTGTTGTTAACATGTTTTTGATTTGTAAAATTTCTACTTTGTTACTTAATAGATTAGATGATTTGTAGTACAAGTTTTTAGTTGTCCAGTTTATTGATTTTTAATTTCTCTTTTGTGGCTAAAATATTTCAAGATACCAATTTCCTTGTAACACTTCAGCTGCATCCCATAATTTTTGCTATGTTGTCTCATTTTTATTATTTATGAAATTTCCTAGTTTTTAACAATTTTTTGACAGAACAATTCTTCAGGATTCACTTCTTTGGTCTCTAACAAGTTTTATTTCTTTCTTCAAAGATATAATGTTGAATGTCTTGTTAATCTTGTTATGCATTCTGATCAGTATATATTATTTAATGTTTCTGCTTTTGTGCATTTTAGTGAGGTATTTATTCAATAAATACATGGTCAATTTATGAAAAGGTGTCATGTATGTTTGAGAAGCGTATAAATTTAATTGCTTTTTAAAAAACAAATTAGTCAATGGATTATCTACTTTATTGATTTTTAAAAGCTCATATTTTTACTCATCATCTGAATTTTTATATTCAGTTTTGTTCATTTGACTTTCAGATTTTCTACTTTTGCATTTAATTAGAGGTTAATTTTTTTGTTTTCCATGTTTTTTCAAAAAATTGCATGCCTAATCTATTCATTTTCTCTTTCTTTTATTAATCTAAGTATTTAGAAGTATAAATGTTTCTTTAATTACTGCTTTGGCTTCATTCTATAAATTTTGGAATGTTATCTTAATATTGTCTTTAATCAAGTTGTTGATAATTTCTATGATTTATTCCTTTATCTACATAATATTTAATGAGTTATTGATAATTATGATATGTTTTATCAACACATTCCTTAGAGTTATTATTTAATTTCCAATTAATTTTTAATGTATACTGCAAAGGTTCTACTGAATGTAATTGTATTGCTTTATGGTAAAAATAAAAGATACACTTAATCTGGGTCCATTTAATCTTATTTTAAGCGAGGCTATTTAGGCAATTTGTTTTTCCTGCACTTATTTGTTAGATTTTCATGACCTATATGATCAGTTCTTGTGCACTGATGAAGAATAGATACATTCCTTTCTATTCCTATTCTGTGTTCACCAAAGGTTTGCCATATGTAACTTCTCTAAAGTTATTTTTCTTGTTTATTTTTTGGTTAGTTTTATCTAAGTTTGAGAATTGTAAATTGAGATGCCCTAGTATTATAGTTTTTTTTTTGTTTTTTTTTTTTAACCCTTGTACTTCGGTGTATTGTTTCATAGGTGGAAGATTGGTAAGGGTGGGCAATGGGGGTCAAGTGACTTGCCCAGGGTCACACAGCTGGGAAGTGGCTGAGGCCGGGTTTGAACCTAGGACCTCCTGTCTCTAGGCCCAACTCTCACTCCACTGGGCTACCCAGCTGCCCCCTCCTAGTATTATAGTTTTAACATTTCCTCCTGCAATTAATTTGACTTTTCCTTTAGGACTTTAAATGCTATATTAGTATAACTATGTTCATTATTGTCATTTGTCGCAGTACTAGAAATGCTAGCTCTAGATATTGCAAGAAAAAGAACTTAAAGAAAAAGAGTTGGCAAAAGAACTTAAAGGAAAAGGATTGGCAAAGCAACAAAACTATCCATTTTTACAGATGATATGATGATTTATTTAGTGAATGCTAGGGAGTAAACTCTCAATCAAATAAAATAACATTTGTAAATGTTTGTAACATTTTTATCAATACATTTTGTAAAGCACTTAGCATAGCAACCAGCAAATTAACACTGATCAACTCATCATCATTATTAATTAAATTCTTATTATAACCAATTAAATCAATATTAACACCAAATGTACCACATCCATTATACACAATTATATTATCATCATCTTTAACACATACAATTTCATCAGCATTCACTTTAGTCCCATTACATTGATCAGTCACTTCTGAATTTTGGGCACATCTTCATAATGAAGCTGTCACTCCATTCATGTTACCATTATTAACATTTCCCTGTACAATATGGCTGTATTTCGGCCTTTCTCCAGCCCGTATATAATCCTGCATCCTTGCCAAATTAGGAGCTTGAGTACCTTGGCAGCATGCATTCTGGTAATGGAACACATTTTTCTGTCCATTTCCATAATTTCCAGTTATTTCTCCTATATCCATAATTATTATTAAACTGATTAAATCCATTGTTATTATTGTCATACCTCTGCCCATATGATCTCCTTCTATATCTACATTCCCTTGCAAAATGTCCAATTCAGCTACAAACATAGCAGTATTCCTTGTCTATGTATTGTCACTGGGTCTATAATTATTGGGATTATTCTTCTTCTCTGCTGCCCTTAACGCTGCCACTGCCTTAATCTCATTTATCTCCTTCTCATTGGCTCTAGAATTTGCCTCCCTTAACTGCTTCCTAAGGCTTTCAAATAAGGTATCTTTCTCATCATTTCCCCTTTATTTCTCCTGTGCGAACACATAAGTGGCTTTCTTTTTTAACTCATCCAGGCTCAGAAGTTCCCAATCAGGGTAATTATCTGTAAAGAACTTCTTAACCTGGGGAACGGCATTTCTAACAAATATTCTTTTTACTTGGTCCACAGTGGTATTCTCTGAGACATTCATACCCAGATACATCTCAGCATCCTCAATAATTTGATCCAGGAATGTTGCTGGGGTCTCTTGTGCAGTCTGCCTGATTCTTTCAAATTTAGACCACGGATTTGGGCGCTTTGAGTGTTTCTCCATGATTTTTATTAATGCTTTCTTGCCTGCTTTAACATTCGATATATTGGAACTGAATTGAGGTCCATTTCCTCCCAGTTTACTGGCCATGGTGTCATCCCCTCTGTGTTCCTGGTCTTCTCAACAAACTTGGCCCTATCATGATTCGACAAGATCTCCTCCAACACATACCAACAATCCTCAAAGTCAGGGTCATGGGCTTTGATAAATGCCTTAAAGATCTTAACAAACTTCCCAGAATCATTGTGGAAATTTGGGATCTTTCTTTTTAAATTTTCTACATTCTCTGTCCTAAACCTAGTGTGCTGTCTAATGTGGAATGTACCATCATAACGTACAATTGGAAGGTCACGAAGGGGGAAAAGATTAATGGGTTTATTGCCCTTGTTCTATGCCTGTTGTTCCAACTCAGATGTAACAGCTTTGCCAGAATTTCCCATGTGTGAAAGTACAGCCACATTGCCAGCATTAGGAGGACTAGGAGATTGACCAGAAACACCACCATTCTGCATGTATAATTCCAAATTATTCATTTTGATATGCAACAACCATAACATCTGCTTAGTCTCAGAATCCCTAAAACACCATGTCACTATGATCTTAAAACAATAAGTGACACGAAAGACCATCCACCTTAATTTATACACAATATAACCAGTAAGAACAATGATTGGTGTGTGTGATAATAAATCCAGGACATTAATAGTTAGTATGGGTTGGGCAAATTCCAAATCTAATACACCCCTATAATACCTGGGTATGATTTTGAACCACAGGTATGGGATAGCTACACTCCTTGCCACAACCCAAAGGTAACATAATCAATCCAATCCTCCAACATCATTGTTCCCATCATTGCCCAAAAGGACCAGCCGTATACAATATTAGTGGTATTATTAGCCCACAATTACTGACTAATAACAACCAAAACAACAATCAATAACAATAACCAACAACAATTACAATTACAATCAAGCACAAACAACAGAGAACAAAACACACAAAAAAAATGGTAAAAAACCCTTTCTCTGGGGCTACTCGAGGCCTGATAGTATTTTGCCTTCCCACAGAGATTTTATGAATGACCTGGGGTGGGGGGTGAGCAGTTCTGAGTGGCTCACCACTGATTAAGAATTTTCAGCTCACAACCAATGGCTGAACCCCCACCCCCACAGAATGTTCATATCTTCTCCATTTCCAGTGTGGCTCTAGCAGCCCAGGAGACACTTCCTGTCTACCTCCCTGTTACCTAGCCATCTGGGGTGTCACACTGTAATGGAGGATTGCCAGGGAAAGGTGCCTTAAACAGTAAACAGGTGGGTGTGTGGGAAACAGGAATGACAGGAAGGGGTCCAACAAGTAGGGAGACTAAAGTTTAAATGTAAAGGGGTATCTGTTACTGAATTGGTTGTTAGGTCCAACTGCCACTCTAAAGCACCAAGACTAGGCCTATGGTAATCAGCAAAGTAAAGGCAGGAGTTTATAAATTAGGTCAACACATTTAATCAAGGACAAACTAAGATTAAGGATGGGAATAGGGTTTACTACACTTAAAAGCTAAGGGCAAACCACAGAGGCAGGGAAAGGACTTGACTACACTAAACTAAGACCTAAGCCAGGCAGGGCCCAGAGAATAACAGGACTGGAGTGGGTATCCTCACAGTAGAGTACAGAGATGTTTTCAGGATGCCAGGAACCAACTCCTCCAGAACTGATGGTCCAAAGCAGCCCAGTAGGGAGAAGAGCCTGCAAGCTGTCCACCAGATTGTAGATCACTCCCTACTCCGTGCTGTTGTGCAGGATAGATGTCCTCTGCTTCCAACCTTCACCACACTCCAGGATCCCAGGGAATCAGGGTGCAATTCCACAAGCTCTGAGGTCTCCCAGGGAAACAGTTACTGCCTGTAACTCCCACCATGGAGTCCTTCTCAGAGAGTGCGAGCAACTTCCTGCTTCCCCATTCCATGTGGAATTCTCCAGCCCTTCCTGCTAGGTCCAACACTAATACTAAATTAATAACTAAATAATCCTCACAACAATATTGTACTTTTATATATACTTATATATGTATATATTATCTTCTACAGTAGGTTGTAAGTTTCTTGAGGGCAGAGGTTATTCCATTTTTGTCTTTCTATCCCCAGTAACAGCACCTGACACACAATAGGAAATTTATAAATATTTGTTGATTATTTCTTTAAATGATTTCATTTGCCACTGCAATTTGCAAAGCAAAAATCTAGAAATAGTAAGTGGCAGGCAGGATGAGCCACCCCTGTGCCCATATAGGAATTAGTTTGAGTGCAGTTTGAAGGGTATCAGTAGTTTATCTGCCCAAAAAATGTCCCCCTTGCCAAACTGTCACCATTTCAGAAATATCTTTCATTAGTCTTACCCTTCTGAGTTGTTTACTGATAGCACATCATATTCATGAAGTATTAAGTAAGAGGAGTATTATATTGTATCTCCTCTTTGTTTCTTGAATTTTTCTCACCAAAAAGAATTTCTTAATTAATCTTCTGGAGAAGAGCCTTTTCATACTGAGTTAGATTGGTCCTCAGGAAGCAGAAAAAGTGCCTTGCCAGTAAAACACTCAAAGACTTTCCAGTATGGTAGAAATCCACAAAAACATAATTCTACTCAATCACGTTCATGAACCTGGAGTTCCTTAGTAGCAAAATGAAGCAAAAGAACTTTTCTGAATGTACATATTGTCTTTCCCCAGATCAGTGTTCTGCATTTAAATAGGCATCAACACATTTACCCCTTATAATCCATACTGATATTAGCACTGATTAATTAGTAAGTTAGCTAGCTCTCACCTACCAGAAGACAAGGTCTTGAGGGCTTTGGAGGAAGAACATACACATTTTGGCATGAAGGCGGAGGCAAAAGTTACAAAGATTTGGAATAGGAGAACTGCCACAAAGGCAGGTTTGGAGTAGAGGTTATACTTCACAGAAGAAGGAATTATGCATCCAGGGGTTCATTGGAAATGGATTAAAAACAGAGATAGAACTTGTTGAGATACACTTTGTCTACTTCACAATTCTGTCTACAGCTGGTGCTGGTGACAAGCTTTACAAACAGTGACTATGGCAACAGAAGAGGACTATTTCTATGTGTGTGGTGTAGAAAAAACAGCTGGTCTTACATCAATCTTTTCAAACACACATGGATAATACTACTTTCAACACATTCTCTTCAAACACAAAGAATTATATAGACAAATAATTCATGAGGTGATACATCCCTTCCCCCAACTTCCTACCACCTGTGACCTTTCTTCACCCTGATTTCTGTCCCTTTAAGTCTTGACCAAGAGTCATACACAGGAGGATGAAGAAGTATTGCTAGGAACAATGGTAAAAGAATGATGCCTTAGGATCACTGGGATATATATTAAAGATGTCTGTTTAACAAGTCTCAGGCTAAGGAACATTTGGGGTACACACTCATAAGTTTTTATACAATAATAATAATAATAGAAATGATAATAACAGCATTTAATATCCATATGAAAAACTGTTCATTTAAAATATAACTACATGCATTAGTTTAAAGAACAATACAGTATGGCATTATTTTTGGGAAACAATCTAAGCCCATTTTAGTTCTGGCTAACTCTAAAAATCCATTATCATCTCTCCAAAAGAGACCTAAGCTTGGATTCCCAATTAAAGAAGTTGAACTAAAACATCTTATTATCTATTTGTCAAACAAATAATAGCAAACTATAGAACAACATAAAAAATTAAACATATCTTTCATCTCATAAGATCTTTATCCAATGACATCAGAACATCATTTGAACTTGAAGAGAAGAAAATCTTAATTTACAAGAATAAAAGGTAGAGACTGACATCTTCAAGCTTAAATTAGGAGGTCCTATTCATCTAGGTGATGAAATTGAAAACTACAAATATCTTGTCACCCAGGTGAGAAGAATCAAGGAGGAGACTGTGTCTAAATATGTTGAGATTTGTTGGCATCCTAAAATCAAAGACAAATGGTAATAATGAATATAAAACAATTTACTGCCTATACCAGTGATGGGCAAACTTTTTAAAGAGGGGGCCAAAGGAAAGGAAATGCTCATCTGTCAGTCTGTTTCTAAGGCAACTCTTTTGAAATTTCACGGTATTGTATCCTACTCATTGTATTCAGATTAGGAATAATGTCCCACTGCTGGTCGGATAGAACATTTCAGGGGGCCCCATCTGGCCTGCAGAGCTGTAATTTGCCAATCATTGGCCTATACAATACCAGTCTTAATGTGCACATTTAGATTTAGAAAATGTACCATACCAGATTTGGAAAGTGTTCCAACAAAATCTTATATGAGATTTACAAAACCTAAGGATCATTACCCTAAGACAGAGCCATCAAACATGCAGCCAGTGGACCATAACCAGTCCAAAATATTTCTGAGTTCTCTCTTGAACCATATTAAAATATAATTGGGTAATATTGAACAAAACAAATAAAAATACAAAATAGATAACATTAAATTTTCAAATATGTCAATATGCAGGCTGTGTGTCTCCTTATGTATGATTTAAAGGCCCCTATTTCTATTAGTTTGATACCAATATCCCAAAGTAGCTGTAGAAAATGAATGATTTTATGCCAAAAAGTAGGAAAAGAATACTGATGGATATTCTTAGAGTACATAATAAACAGGTCAGAAAACCAGAGATATGAAAGTTCCAGCTCTCTGAACACTGTCTGCAGGTCTATTATTGGGGTAAAGAGTATGAGCTGGGATTACAGGAGGATCAATATCGTCTAAGAACCATGCAGACAAATCTCTTAGAGCAGTGACAAAGTTTAATGGGTCGGGGTCTGCAATTTATAGTAGGTAAAGGGATTAGGTAAGCTTCATTCAGAAACAACAAGTAATGATTCACAAGATAGAGACAATGGATTTAGATTACCTCAGTGGTTCTGAGTAGGAGTTTCTATAGGATAATAAATCACAGGTAAATATGTAACCATCTAGCCCACATTCTCAGGAAATATTTGCTTCCGTGAACTCATCCAGAGCATCCAGTCATTTACCAAGTACATCAGGGAGGAGTTTTGGTGCCTCATATAAGGATTGATTCTGGTCAGACCATGGCTTTGATTTTACTGGGTCCTACTCTCACTAATGGGAGCTACACAGATACACGTCTACAATAATCAAAAATTATTTGACCAATCAAAAGCAAGAGCTGATGATAGGTATATGCCACTGGATTTGTCAAATGTAACTGAAAGTGGCTTACCTCTGGATAGAAACTATAAAAATTATTAAGATACAGGAGTGGAATCAAAAGGCAAAACATGGGTGTCAAATAAATGAATTCAACCAACAATCATTCTGAGTAAGTATAACACAGGTTATTTTCATTTTACAGATGAGGAAACTAAGGCTTAGAGAAGAAATAACTTGCCCATGATTACAGAGCTGGAAAGTAGCAGAGGGAGGATTCAAATACAGGTTTCTCCTAACTTCACATCCTGTGTATTTTTCACTACACAGTTCAAAAAACAGTGACCTGGTTAATATGTCTATCTTTTCTCATTATCTGATTAATGGGTCATTAGGCCAGTTATTTGTACTCCTTTGAAATCCTTTAAAAGATTCTGGGAAGGCTGTTTATCTATCTTTCCCATAGATTACCATCTTTATCACCAACATGAAATATTTTTTGAGTAGGACAGCATCCTAGTCATTGGAAACATAAAGATTGACGACTGCTTTTTAACTGTCCAATTAATAAATCACTTATAACCAAATTTTCCTCCATTATTATTTTCCCCATTACAAAGAGTATAGAGAAAATACTGAATATTTCTTGAATATTCTAAGCTAATAGAATGATGAGAAAACATATTTGAGTTTTATCTTCTTCACAATTTTGTATAGAGCTTAGAACCTGAGAACTATGATTCTGGTATTTTGCTTTTCATGATGGCCAAATGTATTCCTAAAACAGAGATCTGCCCATGTTACCTTTATCTCACCCAAAAAGCTTCAGTGGCTCCCTAATGTCTATAAAATCATAAATCAACTCCACGGCCTCCAATTTAAAGATTTTCACAACTGGGCTTCCATCTATTTTTCCAATCTTATTTCTTGATACCACGTCTTGCATTCTAATTTTATATGACACTAGCCTGATAGTTGTCTCCTATATAAGTTATTCTCTGTCTGGAATGGACTTCCTCCTTCCCTTTGCCTGGTAGAATCCCCAGATTTCTTAATGGTTCAGAAATCATTTTCTATATGAGTCTTTTTATTAATCCTAAATTTCATACACACACACAAATTTTATACACACACAATATTTTTCTTTCTTTCTCTTTGGGAGGGAAGAGTGGTAGTAAATGATCACTTCATTTTCCTTTATACTTTGCATTTACTTATTTATGCTGTATTATTTCCCAAGTAGACTATAAGGTCCTTGATGGTGAGACCAGGATTAATTATTGAATCCAAACTCTCAATATAATGTGGTTTCTTGTACATAATGGGTTTATTGAGAGGTGACAAGTCATTTTCTTCATTTATTCCTTAGACAAAAGAAATTTACAATCTGACATTGTGGTCTGCCAAATGACTAAATCTCAATGACTACAACAAAATCATTCTTGGTATTTTCATTGTCATTTAGAAGCTGGCCACCCCAGGAGACTCAAGAGTTCTTTAAGGAAAATGGCCTTTATTCTCAGTCTAGGGAAAGTCACTTGCACACTCATCAGAAAAAGGTGTTTGGTATTTCCCCAGTTTTTGTTTTGTTTTTTGTTTTTTGTTTTTTCAAACAGAAGCATATATGTATCTCAATGGACAGTTCCAAATGGAAAAGACAGGACAACCAAGTTAAAAAGACTACACAATACAAGAGAGTTATAGTTGATCAGCAAAGCTTTGTTTTATAAACAAAAGAGGGACTGGACTTTTCCATTGGGGTGCCTTTGGAACCCTGCCCAGGATGAGGCCGCTCTTGTTTGCTGGCTGCCCTAAGGAGACAGCAATTTAACCCACAACCAAGGTGAGAGAATTCACAGCCCTAGTGAGAGAATTCACAGCTCCTGGCTGAACTGGGAAAGGGGAGTTTGGGCATCTAAGGTAATACCAATGTTCCAGAGTGAGAATATGATAGAAATAATGGATGTTTTATCAGCTTTCTCCAATTGAGAAATGAAGTCAACTATGCCCATTATGTTCCCAGATCCACAACTGACTGTCAGATCTAGCATATAGAAAACCCCAGGGTGGGAAATGAAAATACCCAGACAAGCAAAAGATACAGAGCAGGAAAAACAGCCTCTCCTCTGGGAATGATGATGAGAGAGATAATAATGCCTGGAGTTTTCACCAGAAATGATCCTTATAGCAGAGAGGGGATGGAAAACCTTAGGAAACCATCAATGCACTGAGAATAGTCAGACTCAGAAAGTCCCTGATAAAGGCAGATACCAAACTGAGAACAGTTCCCAAACAAACTAGTTATTGGAGGCTTTAGGCTTAAATTGAATATTCATCCTCAGCTCCCAACCAACAAGAGGCCCATCTGGAGAAGGCAGTGCTGAGGTGTATGATGCTTATTACTCTTTCTGGACTCATGGGACAAGGATTGGTTTTTACAAGCTTTGAAAAAGGAGAAGAAGAAAGAGATCATATGGGAAGGTGCTAGGCTCCTATTGTTTCCGGGCTTAAGTCCTAAAACTCAGGGCAAAAGGGAAAAATTAACTGTGGTTTTACACACACACACACACACACACACACACACACACACACACACACCTTTTCATTGTATAAAATATATCTGTGTCAGATTCTCATTCAATTCCTCCATACTGCAGATTGCCTGCAGTGAGAAAACACATATCTTCCCAGGAGGCAGAGGCAGTTGTAAGTTTTCTCCACCCCTCAACCTTTACCTCCACCCCTGTTCTCCCACAAAAAAGAAACTAGAGGAGAAAAAGATAGAGAAAGGCATAGAGTCACTTTTGAGGTTACACCTCCCAAGATCCCCAGATCCCCAGACCTCAGGAGAAAAGGCAGTGGTACTATCCCCTCCCAGATTAGGAAAACTGACTGTAATCATCTTTCTTAGGGGCTTGAACTTTATGCTATGCAGTTTCTTGTCTGCTTTATTTCCTTTTTCTGCATTATTTCATGGTCTGTAAAATTTTTCTCCTTTACAAAAGAATGCAAGTCAATTTTAAGAGTTTTAACCAGCCACACGCATCCTCCTTTGTGTATATGTTGCTTTCATAATGCTTGGGAATATTTCATTCAAAAAACACAAGATCCATTCATTCTAAATAGATTTTGAATTCAGGGGACACTGTTTTTTGTCCCAAAGGGATTCAAACTGCTTTCATGATTAACTCAAAAGTTTAGTTACTACCTATCCAAGCTGCTGCTTAGGAAAAGCAGCTAAAAGTATCCCGGAAAATGTGGTTGTGTTTTAGCAGAAGAGAACATGATTATATTGAAACTTTTAAGGCCTTTTCCAGAAGCCAAAATTTATTTATCATTTGAGGGCTCGCCAATTCAGTATGGTGTGCCTTCTAAACTGCAGACCATGAGGTAATGCATGAGAAAGACCTGTAATCAAATCTTGCCTTTGATACCTACTAGCTGTGCAACTTTGGCAAATCATTTAGTTCATATATGATTCAGACAAAGCCAAAGAACTAATCTAGTAAGTCACAAATTAGTTTGAGACTTGGATTGGTGAAGAGGTGTTTCCATACTGTGAATTTTCATCTCAATCAAATCGCAAATCTTTCCATATTCTTCCTTTGGCAAGATACAGGAGGGACTTTGGTTTTATGGAAACTCAATATGTTATCATAGACAGGTGCAAAATAATGTGAAATTAGATGAATATGAAATATTTAAAAACAGTTCCTCTCATATCTGTAGCTCTAAATTTTTAAGTCTTCCCCTTTCCATTTTTCATCTCCTATTTTTGAAATGGTAAATTGGTCCATTGAAATGATGACCATGCAAACCTCTACTGACAAGATAGAACCAAGACTTAGCAATACACTCTTCTGAAGTTCTAGGAATTTAAAAAAGTACCTCCATTGTCACTTCCTGGATTTATCAATAGTAAAGTTGACTATTGATACTCCCAGATATTCAGATCAAAGAGGTCTCACCCATAAAAATATGATGTTGCTCTATTAAGAGGCCCATTACATTTTGACACAATGTTTTACTTCAGCTTTTCGTAATCTGATATACTTTATCCCAAGCCTACATGCCTAGATTTTTTGGTAATTATTTTCCCCCTTCCCCAAACAATCTTTGAAGGAGAGAAAATAATGTTTAATTAATGCTTTTTGCAAAAGATCAGACTATTCTCCTACTTGATGGTGACACTGGTCAATGTATTTCTATTTCCACAATGAAGGCAAGAAAATTCATAGACCTAGTGAGACGCAATCTTGGACTATTGAATAAATAGTTATGTGTCAAGTAGTGTTACCTTATAATATATCCTTGGGTTCCATATAAATTAATTGCAAGTGTCAGTGTAAGTAGCAAACTCACATGACTTAACACAGTCTGTGTAAATTGGTGGAACATCTCCACTGGATTGGGAGCCTAAGTTTGATGGAAAAGGATAAGAATGTGTAGATTTTCAGAATGTCCTTTCAGATTAGCTAAACTTCCTATTCTACAAAATGAGCAACAAATTGGACAAGAATCCACCTTTACTAGAGACCGCTCAATTTAGAAACTTAAAATCTAAACAAAAACTAAAAGTAGGGAAAGCCTCATGCTTGAAAAAAATATAATTCTCTTTGGCTTAAAATGATAGTTCAGGATTAGAGTACAGAAATTGTAAAGTGAAATGGTAGAGAAAAAATATAAAACTTTCTTTCAAAAACAATCGATGCCATATCATACTTTGTACCAAATGATTTCTTTCCTTCTTTCTTTCCTTTCTTTCACAACTTTCTCTCCTTTTTCTTCATTGATGGGAGGAGTCATAGACCAATGAATTAATACCAATCAAAACATACTTGTAGACCTATGCCCTTATTTCTTATACAGAGTAAAATATAAAACATTTCCGCAAACACAAATTTATACACAAAATTACACCAACTGTTTTATTGACAGATTGGCAAGTTCCCTGGTAGTATTATCTGGGGCCACACTAGTGACTTTAATTGGCAGATATACATTTTCTATACACTGAGTACATCAAATGGAAACATCTATATTCTTTCCACATAAAGTAGCAAGCCATAATATGCCTTATAGAGGCACACTGTGAAAAATTAATTGCTTGAATACATAGTGCTTAATTGCTTAATATTCACTGGCAAATAAGATCTGCTATTAACAAGATTACAGTGTAATAATGAAGATGTACAGAGGCTCCCCAGCGGGACCAGATGCTTGTGTAAAATAAATAAATTAATTAAAACTGCCATGCTAAATAAAGTTGTCTTGCCACCTTAGGTTACCATCTGTTTCTAGTTTTCCTCAACAGTTTTCCTGTAGCCCATTTTGTCAACTTCATATAACTCCAGCTGGCAGACTTTAAAGTTAAACATGGAGGAGCTTGCAAACACCTATGTTCCCTTTCTCCATGATCCCAGGCATTTGGATGTTACCTAAGCAAATGATGATTCCTGTCGTCCTCTAACCTTTTCATCTCATGTTCCCTCAACTTCAAAAAAGTTTTTTTAAGTTTTCCCTTGTTTGGAGTAGGGGATGTTAATAATAGATGAGTGTTAGATTTGGCAATAAATTAATGTCCAGATGAAGGGAAAACAATTACAAATTAGAAACAGATTTATTCACACTCAGTGTATTAATGAAAACTTAAGGGGAAAAAAAAGACCTGAACTGTGTGTACTGTGTGGAAAAAAATAATGGCCCAGCAGGTCTACTTTTTATTAACAACTCATCAGTAAGCAGGTTGTAATTCATAACAAAGAATTTACCCCAAGGAACGCCACATGACTGTGAGCTTTTTAGTTTCCTAAGAAAATACATATGCTGTTCCACTTGGTTTCCTTTCCATAAAACCCACCAGTTAGCACTTCATTTTCGAGCTGTTCTGACAAATCAGGTGAGTTAGCTTTGTAGAAAAAACAGAAGCCAACTTTTCAGCTGAGAATTTTGGGGAATTTTTTAATAACTTAAATAAATTTCCCCAATGAAAAGGAAGCCATGATAAATGCTGTGAAATGAGTTCATTTGGAACAGTTCAAAAGAAGTTCTGTTTCAATTCCATTCATTAATTTATCCAGAGGAAATATTTAAGGATACATCTCTTTCTGCTGAGGCATGCTTCTCAGTCAAAAATAATTTTTATTATCTAATAATTAGAGTTACCCAAAAGTAGAATGAGCTGCCTCAAGAAATAGTAGGCTCTTCCTCACTGAGGATTATCAAAGAAAAATTATAATGAAAGCTTTTGAGAGTTAGTATTGTCTCATTCTAAAATCTGTTTTCTCCTCCTGGCACCTAGCTCAGTAAATGGCACATACTGAGCACTTAACATATTCTTGTTGACTGATTGATGACCATTGTTGGCTATGTTGTAATGGGGATTCTTTGGGATTTGAAAGAGTTGAACTAAAGAATAACTAAGGTGTTTTCTGAGATTTGGTCTGATATGGTTTGGGGTTTTTGTTTGTTTGTTTTTATGAAACTTGACTGAAAATATTATGAAAGCTACTAAACAGAAGACTTAAAGATGATGAGAAAGTAACACCTGAAATGATGGAAAACTTATCATATGGGATCTGGTTGTGCCTTCCTATTGACCCACCCCAGAATGGGATGAGATTTAAAAATTACTAAGAAGTCTTAACATGAAAAAAGGGGCAACATTGGGAAAAGATGGGGAAAACTGATGAGAAATTGGAAAAGAGATGAAGAAATTCAAAAGAAACACATTTGTCACTTATTAGGTTCCAAACTTGCATTGACTGATTATTATAGAACTTTCGTCTGGTACAAGAGGATAAAGAAATGTACAGTATTGTAGGTCCCTCCTTGATATCCAAGAGACGAAAAGAGACAATGAGAAGTTGTTTTGGTTGACAACATTGCCCTAAAATTAATATTTGGCTCATATGCTTTATGTGCCAAGGTTTGGATTCTTTGATTTTGCTGAAATATCATGTCAAAATATTCCCCAAAAGGACTGATGAACAACACACAATTGGCAATGCTAAATAGCATCATTGTTGAAGGGTTGCCAAGTAAGGCTAGCTGAACCAATATGAAAGCAGTCACCAAATTCATAAACATTCTCCATCTTAAATGTATCTGTGTTCCATGGGGATCTCTTAACATAAGTATGGTCAGACCTGCCCTATTTTAATCAAACAGCACAATCCTTCTTTGAAAAACTCATTAGAGTGCTGAGCCTGGCATCAAGAAGATTCATTTTATTCTAATTTCAAATCCAGCCTCAGGCACTTACTACCTGTGTGACTGGGCAAGTCACTTAACTTTATTCATTTCAGTTTCCTCATCTATAAAATGAGCTGAGAAGGAAATGGCAAACTACTCTTTGCCAAGAAAATTCCAAATGGAGTCACAAAGAGTCAACTGTAACTGAACAACAACATGAGTATACTTATTATCTCCATTAAGCATGCTGATAGGAATAAATTCAGTTCTCAATGAGAGTTGTCTTGAGGTGGTAGAAAAACAACATCCTTATTGGATCAGTGTCAAAACAAAAGATATTGAAACAAGGTTTTCCATCTTTTTTACTGACATTTTTACCTCTCACAGTTACCCTAGCATCATCTAGGAGAAAAAGCAAAGATACTTGTACATCATAAATGAGTTTCAATATCAGAAAGGGGCCAGAATTACTTCCCCAGTTTATAAACCAAAGTTCCATACTAAGAGACTACATAAATAAAGGGCCAACAAAAGCAAATAACAAGTTAGATTCATACCTAGAGTGGGCCATTTGTCTTATGATGGTCAATATGAAAAGAGAGCATGTCAGTTGGTCTCCCAGGTGCCTAGACCTGAAGAGAAGACAATGACAGAAAAAAACAGAATAATTCCCATTGATAACATATAGGATATAGACAACAGTTCAAAATAACTTTTATTCCATTTAACATGATCCTCAAATCTCACAAGCACCCCTTACCACAACCACTTGGTCATCACAAATTTTGCCTTCTTCTGGTCAGTATTGTAAATTAAGAAGGTCTTGACTCAAACAAATAAGAGTTAATTTATTATGTCCCTTTTACCAACATGTTGAACACAACAGCATAGAAAATAATCACTCCAAAATTAAAAAGATCCCTTCAATGGATTTAGATTTTATTTTAATTTTTTTAATTTTTAAAATATTTTCCCATGTTTAAATATTTCTTTTTCTTTCCCTCCCCTCTTCACTCCCCACTCCTGGATCCAATAAGCACTTCCACTGGGTTATACAAATTTTATCACATATCTATTTCCATATTATTCATTTTTGCAATAAAGCAATCTTTTAAAACTAAAACTCTAAATCATATATCCATATAAACAAATGTTAAGTCATTTGTTTTTCTTCTGTTTCTACTCCCATGGTTCTTTCTCTTGATGTGGATAGCATTCTTTCTCATAAGTCCCTTGAGATTGTCTTGTATTAGCAAAGTCCATTACGTTTTCTTGGTACTGCTCATTTCACTCTGCATCAGTTCTTGAAGATTATACCAGTTCATATAGAAATCTTCCAGGTCATCATTCCTTATAGCACAGTAGTATTCCATCACCATCATATACCACAATTTGTTCAGCCATTCCCCAATCAAGGGACACCTCCTCAATTTGAAATTTTTTGCCACCACAAAGAGCATGGCTTTGAATATTTTCGTACAAGCTATTTTTATTATCTCTTTAGGGTACAAGCCTAGTAGTGGTATTTCCAGATCAAAGGGTATGCATTATTTTAAAGCCCTTTGGGCATAGTTCCAAATTGTCTTCCAGAATAGTTGGATCAATTCACGATTCCACCAGCAATGCATAAGTGTCCCAATTTTGCCACAACTCCTCCAACATTTATTATCTTCCTGTACTGTCATATTGGCCAATCTGCTAGGTGTGAAGTGGTACCTCACTGTTGTTTTGATTTGTATTTCTCTAATTATGAGAGATTTAGAACACTTTTTCATGTATTTATTGATAGTTTTGATTTTTTCATCTGAAAATTGCCTATTCATATCCCTTGATCATTTGTCAATTTGGGAATGGTTTGATTTTTTGTTCAATTGACTCAACTCCTTATAAATTATTTCTATCCATCCTAATATCAGGAAAGGTTATAAATCAAATTACATGTATGACAAATTACTGACTATTCTCAAAAGAAAAGTTCCAGAGCCAGCAAGGTCCTGCCCTATAAAAATAAATGGAAATATAGATTTCATAATTTTTAAAAGAATTCCAATATTCTAATCTCATTGTGGCATATTGATCTCTTAGTATTCTTTAAAACCAGGGATTGTTAATCTCCTTATTGCCTAGTAAGATAATTACATGAAGTGCCACTTTTAAACATAAAGCTTAGGAAGATAAAAATGAAAAGAGAGAAAGGAAAGGGAAAGAAATCAGGAAAAGAACAAAGAAAGAATGGACCAGAGAAAAACCACATACAGAGGATAGAAGAGATACCCAGGGTGGGCAATGACATCAATGGTTCAGATGCCTCTCAATGGTATCTATGCATACTTCACCTTCTCTGCTATAAGTAAGATACAGAAGATCCAAGAAAATCACATTTTCCATAAAAACTGGGTTAGCTCTGCTAAATGGTACGGTAGAAAGACCATTGAGTCTGGAGTCAGACAACACAGGTTCAAATCCTGCTTCTGATGTATGCAACCTTGGGCAAGTCACTAAATTCATTGGGCCTTAATTTTCTCTTCTATAAAAAGAGATGAACCAGATAGCTTCTGAGGTACACTGAGCTTTACATTTTCAATTCCAACTATTGTAGTTATTTGTATGCATCCTGTATGAAGCTTTAAGCTAGAAATTAGGAAACCAGAGTTCCAGTCATGGTAGTGTAACCAATAGCATTTATAAATATGGGCAAGTCAGTTCAACTGTCAGGTATTCAATGTCCTCATTTGTAAGATGAAGGCATTAGGAGCAGCTAAGTGGCATAGTGGATAGAGGTACGAGATGTGGTCTGGTCTTAGACATTTCCTAGCTATAATGATCCTGAGCAAATCATTTAATACCATTTGCCTAGCCCTTGTCCTTCTGTCTTAGAGTTGCTACAAAGACTTATAATGTAATATAAGGGTTTATAATGTAAATTAAATTAATATATAAGATTTCTTCTAATTTTAATATTCTATGAGCTATGTGTAAGGTTCTACTCCTTTTTGACATAAGAAAAGGCAGGGGATAAAAAAGCTTTTACCTGAAACAGAAGAGTACTTTGAAAAAAAAACCACAAACAGTCTAACAACTCTAAGATAAAATTGAGGAGAGCTACAGAAATATCTGAGGGAACCAGAATAAATGCATGGCCTCCAAATGCAAAAGTACTGACGTTGTAGAAATGGTTGTAAGGCATTGCTTCTCAGCAACTCATTTGAATTTGACTATTTTAAAGATTTTTGAGTTTATTGACAGGAAACACTGCATCAAAGAATTGTGTTGGAACTATACAACTATTGTGTGCCATCTGACCAAAATGTGGATTTGAGGGATTTTTTTCTACTTAATTTGGAAACGGCTCACTATATAATAAGGCCCCAAGTTGATGCATAGAGTAGGAAATCAAGAATTAGCCCCTGAAGTCAAGCACAGAGGAGATGTCAGAAAATTAAATTTAATATAGGAAGTTGTTTATAGAATGAAGACATTAAACACTAGAAACCAGAATATAGAGCACAGAAACCTATGGAGTTGATAGCAGTGTTACAGGAAGCTGATCTTATTGAAGGGAAGTTCTGCCATTTGAAAAAGCTGATTGGAGGAAACAAGAATTTATTCCTGTGGCTGAAGAACTGACTGAAAGATTGACTTGCTCTCTTAACACCTATAGCTTGAAAGAGGAAAAAATGCTCAAAGACGTGCCTATACTGCCTTTTTCTGGCTACTATGATTTAGGAGGGCAAATTCACCAAAAGCCAGAGATTCAAATATGAATCCCAGGATTTTTTATCTGAGGATTATAAAGAACTACTTTTCATTGAGTATCACAGGGCCTCAGCTCCTAGCCAAAGAAGCTGACCTGGAAAGTCCTCTAGAATGCCTAGGTTTAAGGCAGGGGTTAGCTAAAAGAATTTAACATCACTCCAGCAGTTGGAGATTAACAAAGGAATATTTTTGCCCAGTTGGAGACTAGGGAAGCTCAGAAGAGGCACAGTTCTGCCCTGTAATTGAAACATAGTACATATAGACTGTTCCATAAAGAGAACACTGACATCCATAGTTGTGAGTAGCCCCAGGCATCTGAATTTCCCTACTCTGGTAATGTGCCTCATTAATAGGTTTCTGTAGGTTTGTGCATATTTTCCTCCCCTAACCAACACAACCAACCCTAAAATATAGGCATTAGTGGAACAGTATGACCTAGTTTATCGGCAGACTGTTTATGCTTTGGGTATTCCTTCTTTTGTCTTCTTTTTAGTAAATTGCATGTTATGATTACTCTGGCTTTTGTCTTCTCATTTTGAAAACTTTTTATGTTTAAGTGTTAGAAATGTAATTGTGATTGATTTGTTTTAATCATAAAATAAACTTGTGGTAGAGGGGGAGCTGTTTAAGAGCATGCATCATGAATTTAAACAGATATTTCCTTCACATAAGAGTTTATCCTAGTGCGCTAAGACTGACTTGTGACTATGTGGTGGCCATGACCATTCTCACCAACACCCTCTCTTCTTCTGGAAACTCCCCTGATATGCCAAATATAAGTGCAGATTTGAACATGTGAACAAGATTTGGAGTGGGGTGAGGGATGCAGGCAACACATGAACACAAAACCTTATAAAGTCTTTTTTTTCGTCTTAATATGCCTTACTTTCTGTCTTAGTATCAATTCCAAGATAGAAGAACAACAAGGGTTAGGCAATAGGTTTGAATGACTTGCCCAGGGTCACACAGCTAGGAATTGTCTTGGGCAAGATTGGAACCAAGGTCCTCCTGATTCTAGATTTGGCACTCTATCCACTATGCTACCCAACTGCCCCTTATAAATTCATATATACATCCAGGCTCTCTCCTGAGTGCTAATCTCATATTGCTAATTGAACTGTCTATTGAATATCTACTGGATATATGATAGGTATCTAAACCTGAGCATGGACCTCATAATATTACTATTCCAATCCATCTCCATCCTTCTTCTTAATTTCGCTATTTCTATAGATAGCACCCCCACCGTTCCTATCATGTTTGCAATCTGAGAGTAATGTTCAAATATTTCCTTTCCTTCTATTTGACATTCCCCTATCTTGCCAAATATTGATGATTTTACCTCCTTAACATCCCTCAAATCTGGCTCTTATATAACATGCCACCAGCACACAACTCCAATCAAAAAGCATGTATTTGGGAAGTGCACAGATGTTACAAAATGAACATGTTTTCAGACTTTATCCCTTGTGCTTGCTTTTTCTTTTCTAAAAAGACTGTCATATGGAATGACTTTTAGGGAAGGGGAGGGAGAGGGATATGTGGGATACCATGGTGGTGTAAGAAACAGAAAAATATCAATGATTCTCAGTTTTTTAAAAAGCATGTAGTAAGCTCCTACTTTGTGTGCCAGGCACCAGTGATGGAAAGAATGGCCAAAAAAAAGTTATTGTTTTCAGTTTAGTAGGAGAGAGAACACATAAACAATTATGCACAGACAAGATGTATAATGCTAAAAAGAGAGCACTAAAATGAAGGAAGATTATTAAGACTTTTTGCAGAAGGTAGAACTTAGCCATTCTAGAATGAACTCAAAAGGTAGAGATCATTTGGGAAAGAATATGGAACAGGTATGGAGAAAGGGGAGACAATCAAGTCAGTGCTGTTACTTTGAGACATGGAGTATTCTCTGTAAGGAACAACAAGCAGACTAGTGACACATAGATCAGAGTTGTGGAGGAAAGTAAAGTATAAGATGCTTGGAAAGGTTGGAAGGGATCAGGTTAAAAGGACTTTTTAAAAAGCCAAAGAAAGGATTTTCTATTTGATACTGGAGGCAATAGAGGGTCACTGGAGTTTATTGAATGTAGAGGTAACATGGCCAATCTTCTTTAGGAAAATTCATTTGACAGTTGAATGGAAGATGGACTGGAGTGGAGAGACATGAGACAAGGAGACCAATTAGAAGACTGTTCCATTAGTCCAGGCATGAGGTTGAACTGTTGTCACTCTCGAGTGAACTATTCTTATAGTCTCCTGATTGGTCCCCTTTGCTCCATTCTATTCCTTTTTTAATCCATTTCCACACTGCTATCAGATTGATATTTCTAAGTTACAGATTTGAATATGTCAACCTGATCAAAATGATTCAGTGACTTCTATTGCAACTAAGATCAAACAGAAATTCTTCTATTTAACATTTCAGTCCCTTTTTATGTCTTTAACCTCTCTTCCCAGAGTGATTTTAAATTACTCCCCCACTTGTATAATTTATTAGGCAGCTAGGTGGCATAGAAGATAGAGTACCAGGCTGGAGACAGGAAAATACCTTCCTGAGTTCAAATCGGACCTTGGACAAGTACTAACAGTGTGACTCTGAATAAATCACTAAACCATGTTTGCCTCAATTTCCTCATCTGTAAAAATGAGCTGGTGGAGGAAATAGCAAACCATTTCAATATCTTTGCTTAAAAAAACGTCCAAATGGGGTCAACAGATTTCAAAATGACTAAACAAGAAGAGCATATATTTATAGCCCAGTCACTATTTGATAGTCACTTAAAAAAACTTTCTATCTTCTACCTCTTGCCCTTGTAGAGAGTATCCCACACAAACAGAAAATAAATTTCCACTTTATCTCGACCTCTTAAACCCTTTGACTTCTTTCAAATTGGCTCAAGAATCAAATTTTACTTAAGTCCTTTCTTGATTCCCAAGGTATTAATGACTTTCCCTCACTCTTTTTTAAAAACTTACTTTGCATGTATTTTATAGTGATTAGTCATGTATTTATCTCCCACTGTCTACTCCCAACCTCCAAAAGTTTGGAAGCTCAATGCAGAAACACTGGCTCATTGAGGAGTTTGTATCTACATAGTACATAAACAGAAGGGTCTTTATAAGTGTTAAGTGAATGAATAAATTCTATAGTGTCATATTGAAGAGTGAGAAAAGAGAAAGAGTACGTACGCTCCATTACTCTCGGGGTGGCTTATTCACTGTCCCCCAACCACCATGGGTATTCTTGTCCCCAAACCTTTGTTCATGATGTTTCCCCACTTTGGAATACTTTTTTTTTCCTTCCTTGTACTTTCCCAAATTGGCTTAACATCTAATGCTGCCTTTCTTAAGTACCAGCTCCTCCTTGACATCTTCCTTGACAACTGGAGCCCACACTGATACCTACCTGTGTTCTCTGTGTTACATATAATACATTTTAGCAGTTGATTATTTTCCATTGTTTCATGGGTGTTCCTTTTTTTCTCCCTAAGAACTGTTATAAACTCCAAAAACCATGCATTATAAATCTCTGAATCCATAACAGTGTTTGGCATAGTTCCTTGTGGGAAGGAAGGAAGGAAGGAAGGAAGGAAGGAAGGAAGGAAGGAAAGAAAGAAGGAAGGAAGGAAACTCTTCTATACCTTCCAAAGTCTCTAATACAGTTACGTATAGAATGGACACTCAATAAGTTTTTTGATGGATTCTTTTTATCCTCCAAATATAGATCTTGTTGCTAAACAGGAGTCAATCCTAAGGGCAGCCATCGGCAGCCTAACTACAACAACAAAAGAATTTTAAAGGAGACAAAAGTCAAGAGTCCAAGTGCCAGAACACCATATGCTTGAGCCCAACAGTATGTTTTTCAGATATACAATCAAATTTCCCAGAACAGAGGGCAGTTAGAGAGTTGTTAGAGGTGGGTGTTAGAAGAGAAAAGGGGGGAAGGGGAGGGAGAGATGTGGGGGAAGTAGATTTCTGTCACTGGAAAAAGAAAAGTCCATGTCATACCTTTAGTGATTCCCATAAATAAAGATAAAAGCAGAGTCAGGATATTATCAAATTTTAATATTACTGCTGGAGCCTGTTACCCAGAGCCAAATCAACAAGAATTCAGAAACAGCTGGATTTAACAGTAAAAGCCAGAGTAGGGTACCTGAAGGTGCCGATGTTAATGTGACTAAATCCACATGTAGCATTAAAAACCTCTTCTAGCCTTGTTCCCTGACTGCTCTAGCAAGCCCTCTCCATGAGACCCCTCCTGGGTGTGAAGGACTCTCAGATTGAAAGAAAATTGACCCAGGGCTGTGGATTATATGAGGTTCAGAAGGCTACGGTTGAAAATTGGCCAAAACAAGGAAAATCTGGTTCGGGCAAAAGAAAGGAAGGAGAAAAAAAAAAAAAACCACTCCATCTTTATAGACTTGCTTTGTTTGAGGGTGTACTGGAATGTTGGAGAGCATGTGTATAGAGAAGAAAAACATGCCTGGCTAATTCATAAAAAGTGTTCATCAGTAGAATTTTGGGGTCCTGTCACTCCCAAGCTGATAGAATTTTACCAGGTTTTCTCTTCTCCTCTCCTCTCCCCTCCTCTCATCTGCTCTCCTCTTGCCTTCTCTTCTCTCTCTCTTCCCCTTATTCTCTCACCTTTCTTTTTTTTTCACCTCTCTCCTTTCTCTATCTGTGTGTCTCTGTCTCTCACTCTTTTTCATTTTCTCTCTCACTATTTTCTGGTTCTATCTTTCTGTCTCTCTGTTTCTTTCTGCCTCTGTCTCTCAATAACCCTTTCCGGCTCTTTCTGTCTCTATTTTTCTCTCTGTCTCTCTCACTCACTCTTTCTGGCTCTCTGTCTCTGCCTCTGTCTCTTTCTTTCTCTCTCTTTCTCTTTCTGGCTCTCTGTCAATGCCTGACTCTGACTCTGTCTTGATCTCTGTCTCAGTGTGTTTCTGTCTCTATTTCCCTGTGTGTGTCTATCTCTCTATGTGTCTCGCCCTTTCTGGCTTTCTGTCTCTGTCTGTTTCTGTCTTTATCTCTTTCTGTCTCTCTGTCTCTCTCTCTCTCTCTCTGCATGTCTCTTGTCTATGTGTATATGTCTCTGTCTCTCTCTGTCTCTCTGTCTCTGTCTCTGTCTCTGTCTCTCTCTCTCTCTGTCTCTCTTCCCCTTCTTGGTAGGGGGAGGGAGTAGTTTGATTTTGACTCCGTCCTAATAGACAGCAAATCCATGACCCACTTCTATGTGAAGCTAGTTCTGGATTCCTCTTTGGGGAAAGGAGGGGTAAGAGTCTCTAATCTAACTCCTATTTCAATGAGGCATGGATTCAGTTAAAAAACTGTGCCTCTTTCTGGGGGCAGGATGGAGAAAATGCAGGAAGTGAGAGCTTTCTTTTACCAGTTGCTTAAGGGCTATACCTTCCCCACAGGAGGTGAAAAAGTTCTCCCTCTGGGAATGAAGTAGGATCAACTGTCCTTCCACCTTCAGGCATCTCCCCTGGTTAACTGGCAGATGCTGCAATCACTTCCAATATTCTCTCATGTTTCAGTCTGATAATCCTCCCTGAGCACACAGCTCAGCTCTAGGGGATGACACCAAAGATTCAAAAATTGTGACTTATACTCCAGAAAGGATATAAACTAGGATATTTTTTCCATATGCAAAATGATGAGATGGAAAGATCCTTGTCCATTCTGTCTTCAGAAGTTTGTCAAAGAGTCAGGACGACTCTTACATTTGTTTACAGTACTACAAGTGGTATGTACATATTAGGCCACAGTATACCAAAAATAAATATACATATTTTTAATTAGGCTACAGGACTTTGAATTGGTAGACCATGACTAACATAATTACCTCTGTAAAAATACCACAAAATAATTTTATTTGCATTTGAAGACTCTCATATATCAATCAGTTATCATTTATAAAGTATCTGTCATGTTCCAGGCTCTATGATAAATGCTGGGCAGAGGAGGACAAGAATGTAATGCCCCTTGCCTTCAAAAAGCTTACAAGAGAAACAAGATGTACACATACATATATGCAAAATATATACAAAATTAAGATGAGTTAATTTGGAGTGGTGTAAGGCCATAATAAAGGGGGTTCGGGATCATATCCCACTATTTTTTAAAAATTGTATTTAATTGATTAAGAAAATTTTTCTATGGTTAAATCATTCATGTTCTTTCTCTCCCCTCCTCCAAACCCCTTCCCATAGCTAAAGAAGAATTCCACTGGGTTTTTACATGTGTCAGTAATCAAGACCTATTTCCATATTATTGATATTTGCACTAGGGTGATCGTTTATAGAGTCTAAATCCCCAATCATATACCCATCGACCCATGTGATCAAGCAGCTATTTTTCTTCTGTGTTTCTACTCCCACAGTTCTCTCTCTGGATGTGGATAGTGTTCTTTTTCCTAAGTCCTTCAGAATTGTCTTGGATCGTTGCCTTGCTGCTAGTAGAGAAGTCCATTACATTTCATTGTGCCACAGTGTATCCGTCTCTGTGTACAATGTTCTCCTGGTTCTTCTCCTTTCACACTGCATCAATTCCTGGAAGTCCTTCCAGTTCACATGGAATTCCTCCAGTTCATTATTCCTTTCAGCAGGATATTATTCCATCACCAACAGATACCACAATTTGTTCAGCCATTTCCCAAAGAGTATCCCCTCATTTTCCAATTTTTTGCCACCACAAAGAGTGCATCTGTAAATATTTTTGTAGAAGTCTTTTTCCTTATTATCTCTTTGGGGTATAAACCCAGCAGTAGTATGGCTGGATCAAAAGGCAGGCAGTCTTTTAAAGACCTTTGGGCATAGTTCCAAATTGCCATCCAGAATTAGAACCTCTTAGTCCTGTCTCCATCTTATTTTTATTTCTAGACTGTAAAGACATCCCTCCACTTCCTGTTGTATCACTTAAATTCTTCTGGCCTTTACCAAGGTTTTTTTCATCCTTTGGGTAAAGTTTTTCAAACTTAACAGTTCTAGGGCGTAAAGACATCTTGTCTTTACTTAATGGGCTCTCTTTCAATTTTTTCTCTGGGAGACTTTTCCTAGGCATCTTTTCATTGTTTGTTACACTCATGATCTTTGTCATGTAAGCTAATGGTGGTTCTGTATCTTTTTTTTTTACTTTGTGATTTTAAAGACATAATTGTTTCATTAATCGAGTTCTCCTGGAAGCTCTTCACAGGCTTATTTATCTCTGTGTCTCTAGATGAAGCTATAGATCCTTCAGATTCCTTATCCATTTTACTTTTATTTCTTGTTATCCCTTTACTTGGACCTACACTTTTTGACTTCTCCTTCCCAAAAGTTTACCTGCTTCAGTAGGCAAGGAATCAGGTTCTTGTGATTCCTTAGTAGCCTTAATTCTGTTTTAGGTTCTTAAAAATGTAGTATTCCACTGGACCTACAACCCCTTAGCTTTTTCCCCCTTATTCTCTATGCATGACGTATCTGTTGTAGTTGATTCTTGCTTTTCTTCATAAGCTTTATTCTTGTTTCTACTTCTGGTTCTTAAAGCTAACTTATCTTCATTCACAATTGCAGATTTTTCATCATTTTCTGTGGGTGATTCACTTGATAAGCTATCACATTCATTAATTTCTCTAACACTAATATTTCTGTTTCTAGAATCTAATAGTACTCTCTGTCCTTTTAACTTTTCTGGCAAGCTTTTGACAGACTCCTTTTCTTCATCTGTGTAGGCTATATCTGAATCAGGAGTCAAATAATCAAAACTTAACATTTCCTTATCTTTCTTTCTAGATCTCAAAGATATCCCACTAGCCATAATTTGCCTTTTCAATTTCTTCTCCTTTAAGACCACCTTCATAGGCTTTTCATCTCTCACTGTGTGGGATATATCATCACTAACAGAACTATTAGGTTCTTGCCATTCTGTATCTACTTTATTTCTGTTTCTATATCGTAAAGCACCCATAATTCCTCTTTTTCACTATTTTCACTGGCTAATGTCTCTGTTTCACTCCCCAAAGGACCAGATTCTTATAATTCCTTACTGGTTTTGTTCTTGTTGCTAAATCTTAGAGGGACATTCGGTTGACTTGGCAATCTCTTACTGAGCTTCTTTTCATCATCAGTGTATGACACATCCGATTCACATGATGAATCTTTATTTGTTTTTCTAGATCTTAATGTGCTTGCCCTCCCTACATTCAGGGCTTCATCTTTTACTCTCACCCTTATGATCTTCTTTGGTGAATTCTTTTCAGAGTTCTCCAGATCTGACATATCTGATGAACTAGAACTTGGTGCTTCTTTACTGGCTTGATTTCTTCTAGGTTGGAAAGGTGCCATTCTTTCCATATTCTCATTCATGTCCCCAAATTTTCCATGTAAAGCCTCCGGTGTTTCCTTCTTTTCCTCCTTTGAGGGTTTAATCTTAGAATTCTGGGACAAATTGCTGGATTGCTCAACTCTCTCCTTCATGTTTTCCTCTCAGGGGGTCTTCACAATCTTTTCACTATTCTTTAAGCATACCCCTATTGAACGAAGCAAATGCACTGATCCTTCTGGTTCTTTATCAGATTTGACTTTGCTTCTGGATCTTAAAGTTATTGTTCTTTGATTCTCAATGATACTTTGTATTAATGTCCCTATTTTGCCACATCACCTCCAATATTTATTACTTTCCTTTGCAATCATGTTGGCCAATCTGCTAGGTGTGATGTGGTGCCTCTGAATTGTTTCAATTTGCATGTTTCTAATTATAAGAGATTTAGAACACTAAACTAATTTACTTATAGTTCCTTTCTTTATATTCAAGTCATTCACCCATTCTGAATTTATCTTGGTGTAAGGTGTAAGATGTTGATCTAAATCTAATCTATCATATACTGTTTTCCAATTTTCCAGGCAGTTTTGTCAAATAGTGGATTTTTGTCCCCAAAGTTAGGCTCTTTGGGTTTATCATACACTGTCTTGTTGAGGTCATTTACCCCAAGTTTATTCCACTGATCCTCCCTTCTGTCTCTTAACCAGTGCCATATTGTTTGGATGACCACTGCTTTATAGTACAGTTTAAGATCTGGTACTGCTAGGCCACCTTTCTTTACATTTTTTCATTATTTCCCTTGATATTCTTTATTTTTTGTTCTTCCAAATGAACTTTGTTATAGTCTTTTCTAATTCAGTAAAAACTTTCTTGGCATTTTGACAGTTATAGCACTGAATAAGTAAATTAATTTTGAGAGCATTGTCATTTTTATTATGTTAGTTTGTCCTACCCTTGAGCAATTAATTTTTCCAATTGTTTAGATCTAGTTTTAATTGTGTGGAAAGTGTTTGTAGTTGTGTTCATATAATTCCTGTGTTTGTCTTGGCAAATAGAATCCTAAGTATTTTATATTGTCTAGGGCAGTGATGGGCAAACTTTTTAAAGAGGGGGCCAAAGGAAAGGAAATGCTCATTTGTCAGTCTGTTTCTAAAACAACTCTTTCAAAGTTTCATTGTATTGTATCCTACTCATTGTATTTGTCAGATTAGGAATGATGTCACTGGGCCAAGATAGAACATTTCAGGGGGCTGCATCTGGCCCAAGGGCTACAGTTTGTCCATCACTTGTCTAGGGTGATTTTAAATGGAATTTGTCTTTCTAACTCTTACTGTCAGGATATGTTGGAAATATATATAAATGTTGATGATTTATGTGGGTTTATTTTTGTAACATGGAAGATGGCAGGGTGGAATTCCTGCAAAATACAGGGTCAAGCCTCACCCAGAATTCCAGAGGACCCCCCTTGGAGAACTCTGGGTGAGGGGACAGTTGGAAAGGAGTCAAACAGTTGATTCCTGGGGGTTGAAGTGAGCAGGTCACTTTGCTCACTGGTCCCAGTTTGGGACTGTCTTGGTGGCCATAGTGGCAAAAGCCATTGTGGTTTCTACTCAGCAGTTTGCCTGTCTAGTGGAATTAGACTGTCATTACGATAGCATTTTGTTATTCGTTTACTTATTTAGATATTAGAAGTGACTATTATAAGCTTTGAGGGCCAGCTAGATATAAAGTCTGCCACTCCCTCCTTGGGGGGAGGGGCAGCTTCTACCTAACAGTTTAGGGCTTCCCAGATCTTATCCAAATCCATGATACCCCTTCATACTCACAGCTATCTTAAAGCTTGTTCCTTTCAGTTGCCAGCCAAAGAAGTCAGATCCACCTCTGTCCTTAACAACATCAAGATATCAAGCTTCTCCTTTGTCCCTCAATCAAATCTGTGGGGAATATAAGTTGAGAAAGTGAACTTCATTAGAGATTTGCCTTCTCTGAGCCTTGCTTAAAGGCATTGCCCTGCCTCCATATTCAACTGAAAACCAACTGCTTGGGGGCAGGGGTTTGGGAGCAAGGAGTACCTACCTCTCCCTACTCACTCAAGCCTGGGGGTTGGGGGGGAGGAGAGTGTCCTGCTGGTTCGTAGCTCAGGCCAGCCCATCAGCTTCCCAGCATCTCTGTTATTATAAACATAACAGTTTGTATACTGCAACTTTGCTAAAGTTGTTGGTTACTTCCATTAGCTTTTTAGTTGATTCTCTAGGATTCTTTAAGTAGTCCATCATATCATCTGCAAAGAGTGATAGCTTGGTCTCCTCATTGCCTAGAGGAGGAGGAGGAAAAGGAGGAGGAAAAGGAGAAGAAGGAGGAGGAAAAGGAGAAGAAGGAGAAGAGGAGAAGAAGGAGAAGGAGAAGGAGAAGGAGAAGGAGAAGGAGAAGGAGAAGGAGAAGGAGAAGGAGAAGGAGAAGGAGGAGAAG
>NC_058133.1:328045432-328080135 GCF_016433145.1 Gracilinanus agilis
AGAAAGAAAGAAAGAAAGAAAGAAAGAAAGAAAGAAAGAAAGAAAGAAAGAAAGAAAGAAAGAAAGAAAGAAAGAAAGAAAGAAAGAAAGAAAGAAACTCAATAGCCAACTTTACAAAAGACTTTTCCTGACTTCCTAGGTCCCTCTAAATTACCTTATCTTTATATTATTATTACTATTCTGTGTTTCTATTATTTCCCTCTTGCCCATCTCCTTCCCTTCTCCTCATGTATTTCTTTTTTTTTAATTTTTATTTTTTATAAACTCTTACTTTCCATCTTAGAATCAATACTGTACATTGGTTCTAGGAACAGCAGTAAGAGCTAGGTAATGGTGGTTACATGTCCAGGGTCGCACAGCTAGGAAGTATATGAGATCACATTTGAACCCAGGACCTCCTGTCCATAGACCTGGTTCTTGAACCACTGAGCCACCTAGCTGCCCCTTCTTGTATTCTTCTTTAGCTTTTTCTGGCTCACTTTGCTCAGACTGTCTCCTGGCAGCCCAATATTTTCACCTTTCCTTCAAAATTTCCTTTAGAACAGTCTAGACTTTAACTCTAACTCATCAAAAAAAATATAGAACAGCTGCAAATTAATGACTAGATTCACTGCTTAACTTACACATGGAAAATAAAATTCAGGGCACTGCACCAAAATATTCTTACCTCAAAAAAAAAAAGCACAAAATAGTCCATATTTTTGCCATATTTTTGCTGTATATAAAATATGGCAAAAAGTTAATAATTGTAATTCTTTGGAAGAAGATACAAATAGGTATCCAATCTATAAGCCCTCTAGTTTTTCCCATGCTTAACATCCAATCTGAAAAGATGATTCCCATTCAAACAAAATCTGTCTTTGATCTTAGCCACTCTCTCTAGCTAAACACCACTAGTGTTTACAGACTTTACAGAACTGGAGTAAAAGAATTGTGTGGATACAGAATAGTTCACATTAATACGGACTTTTGTGTTGGACAAAATATCAGGGAAAATTGGCATACCAAAACTTGAGTTTTGCCAGAAAATTTTCTTGAATAAAGCAATGGAAGCTGTTAAGTATAATTTTTCAGCGGAAACTGTAAACCAAAACCCAGGCATGTACAGCCTGTTTTTATATTCATTTAATACATCTAAGTTGATCAGAGTGGTTAAATATATAGCTTTAAAAATTCAACATTTATCTTTCTCCTCAGATTAAGCATATCAGAATTCTGTTAAGTACCCTTGTGATTCCAATGTGGTTCCACACAGAAACTCACATAAAGACCCAGCACTCTTGCAATCCAGAATTTTGAAATTTTTATGATAAAAGTTATATGATGAAAAACACATGAGGCAAGGAATAATCTGCCTACATGAGAGTTTAGCCAATGGAACATAGGAGATTAACTGCTTATCACCTGAATTCCTAGGATCCCCAGGTGGAACATGAGAATCAAAATAGAATATGACCTCATTATCAACGCTGAATCATTCAGGGAATGAGTGGACCCTCTAAGAATTATTGAAATCCTTTGCTTCTCCTTCTTTAGGGTTACAGATGTAGAGCTGACAGGAAGGTTAATTAGCCCAATTTTCTTATTTAGCAGATAAAGGAAATAAGAGTCAGAGAGGGAAAATATTTTGTACAAAGGCATGCAGGTTTGGGGTTTTTATTTTTTTTGTTCAGTCATTTCTGTACTGTGTAACTCTTTATGACCCCATTTAGGGTTTTCTTGCCACGATACTGGAGTGGAGAGCAGCTATATGACTCAGGAGATTGAGAGACAAGCCTGGAGTTGAGAGGTTCTGAGTTCAAATGTGGTCTCAGATACTTCCTAGCTTTATGACTGTAAGTAAGTCACTTAACCCCCTTTACCTAACCCTTATCACTCTTCCACTTTGTATATAATACACTGTATAGTAATTCTAAAAAGAAAGATAAAGAGTTTTAAAAAATACTGGAGTGGTTTGCCATTTACTTCTATAACTTATTTTGCAGATGAGGAAACAGAGGCAAATGGAATTAGCACAGATCCAATCCAGGAAAAAGAAAAAAAGAAAAAACGTTAGGAATTATCTATGTCAAAGATAACAACAGGATGACTTATTCTCCCATCACATCCCTCAACCTACTACTTGTAAAAATCTCTGTCATCCCCTGACTTGCAGAGGTAGGTAACTTGCCATGCCACTCTAACATTTAGTTTTTCTCAAAATTTTTCTTGCTTTACTAAGTATTAAGTTCTGTTGTTTTTGGAGTTGGTAAAAGACTACAAGCGATGTCAAAACCCTGATTTCCTGTCCTAGTTAAAGCATTGATTTTCTACTTAGCCAAGGATTAGGTAGAGGAAGAAGAGCTCAAAATTGATCACCTTTGTTTTGTTTTTGAGAAATTCTTATAAAAATTTTGTGTGTAAAGGGGGAGGTTACAATTAAAGTGAGGAGGAGAGTTTATGTTCTGGATTTCAAAAATGCATTTCATGAGCTGAAAGACACTACTGCTTAGATAGAGAGTTGTCCTGGAATTTAGAATGGCCTGAGTTCATGCATGACCTGATTGCAACATATTTTGACTATATGGTCTTTGACCAGTCTCTTAGAAGGACCACAGGAATCAATTGATGAATTTTTTTAATATGTATTATTTACTATGATTTCTCCTATCTGTAAAAATGTACTTTAACTACAATTAATATAATTAATATGTATATATACATATAATAACAATTAATATAAGCAAATAAAATAATTTTACTTTTAAATAAAAACTTTCATTTTGCTATATCTGTTTATGAAAATTCCAATGTCAATTGAGGAAGCTTGATTTTAGTAACCCTGAAAAAATCTCTTACCTTACAAATTACAAGGGAGGTAATAAACTGACTAGTAGAGTTTCTCATGGGAAGCACAGGTCCAATCCAGGAAAAAGAAAAAAGAAAAAGTTAGGAATTATCTATGTCAAAGATAACAGGCTGACTTACTCTCCCATCACATCCCTCAATCTACTACTTGTAAAAATCTATCTGTCATCCCCTGATTTGCAGAGGTATGCAACCTGCCAAGCCACTCTAACATTTAGTCATTCTCAAGATTTTGTCTATGGGATGCTAAAAGTTTGTCCCCAACGTGGTGTCATCAATGTTCACCCTCATAGAGATAATCAAGAGTTCATGTCACAATTGATAGAAACATCTCTGCTTTGCTCTGCTATGTGATGGTAAGCCATTGACCTGTCTAAGCTTCATCTGTAAAACGTACCTTTCTACAGATCTCAAGAAGATGTTGTGAGAATCAAATCAAATGAAAGAATGTATGGGAAAGGATTTTATGTTCTGTAAAGTGCTACATAAATGTTTGTGGACATTAAAAATTATCTATTTTTAGGAAATGCTATGAGAATGGCAGGTGAAAGACACAAAAGGTATAATACCATATTTTTTTATTTCTCTTTCTTATTTTTAACTGGCTGGGCACCTAGCTTTATCCTTGGTGTGGTTATTTTTTCTCCCCTGTATTTCATCAAAATCCTCAGCATTAAAAACTTAGCATGAAGGCCAGATAAGTAAATTCTGTCCATTGCTGCTTCCAAAGTATTCAATTTCAGGAACATGCTGTTTAAAACAAGCCCTAAGTGCTTAGAAACCTCTATGATGATGTTCCAAAAATATAAGCATTCTATTCCCCTCCATTATTGTAGAGTGGGACCACAGCATCCTCTATAATTAGAAATAACTGAATAGCTTAAGGATATAGATCATATAGATTAGAAATTCTGGGCAGTGGGGGAACATGAAATCATCACAGGCTAAAATATTTAATGCTGTAAGCCAAAATCCAAGTAGCAAACTACCCAGAGGGGAAAAAAAAAGTGAGATCATGTATCTGCTACTCCAATTATTTTTCTATTTGCCAGTGAATGCTTCTGGGAAGAGGAGAATGTGTATGACAGAAAGAGAGAAAGTGTATATTTATTCCAGCAGCAAAACTGGTTGGAAAACACTAGTACATATTAATAAAAAATGTGAAGACAACATCTGTTTGATCCTTAGATAAACTGCGGACAGTTTTTGCTATTTAAGCCACTGAGAGTGATGTGCATAGAATAGACAAAAATATGGCCAGGAAAGAAAGGTAGGCTAAGGAAGAAACCTAAGGAACTTATATTTTTAAAGTAATTGTCTCCATAATTACTACACAGAGCAATAAAGGAGCATTCTGGTAATAAGGAGATTATTATTTCTAATAATCATAATGGACAGTGATGTAGCACTTTTAGATTTCCAAAACAGTTGACATAGTTTATCTCATTTAATTGAATTATCAAATGTGTCATATAGAGTCAGAAATTTTCAAAAAAATGAAATATAAAGAAAAATATTACCTTTACACTGAAATTTAAAAGCAACATGGTAGACTGGATTGAGGACTTGTCTTGTAGTTAGCAAGACCTGAGTTCAAGTCCTGCTTCTTTAAAAATACTGGTTCTGTGACCAAGGCTAATGATTTGCCTCCCCTTACCCCCACCCCATGGACAACTCTCTAAGACTGAGTTACTGATAGTTTCCAATTTGCATTAATGGAATGAATATCTTTACTGGGAGTTCTCAATAAAAATGGACATTTGGACCAAGCAACCAAATACATTAAAATTTTATTCTAGCTTCTGCTAGGTAGCACAATAACTAGCGCACCAGACCTGGAGTCAAGAGAACCTGGGACACCAAATACTTCCTAGCTGTGTGACCCTGGACAAATCACTTAACCCTAATTGTCTAGCTCTTGCCATTCTTCTCTCTTTAAGATAGTAGATAAGGATTAAAAAAATACTAAAAATCATTAGGTTTCCCTTTGATAAATCAGTTGATATTTTGAAATCTGGAAGTTATATTGTTTCTTTTTCTCCTTTTTTTTTTAAATCTGGACTTGTAATTTTACTGGGGTAATGAAACTGTCTCTACCAATGAAGATAATCAACTGTTCTGTTGTTTAGACATTTTTCGGTGTGTCCCACTCTTCATGATCCCATTTGAGCTATTCTTTGCGAGGATACTGGAGTGTTTTGCCATTTCCATTTTACAGCTCATTTTACAAGTGAGGAAACTAAGACCCACAAGGTGAAGTGACTTGCCCAGGGTCACACAGCTAGTGTCTGAAGCCACATTTGAATTCAAGAAGAGGAGTCTTCCTCATTCCAGTCCCAGTATTCTTTCTACTGTGCCCCATTCTGTCTACCTAGCTGCCCCTGCTCTATGACTTTATAATATCATATAAATAATGTATTTATTATTAATAGAGAGAATTTCTAGGCACTGAAAGGTTAAGTAACTGGCCCACAGGCCATATTCACTACTTGAACCCAGGTCTTGCTGACTATTTCTGAGACTGACTTTTACAACATGGCACCTCTCCAAGGACATTATTATAAGCACCAATTATCATTGTGTTATAATTGTGTGGAGGCATCAGCTAATAGAAAATTCTGGTTTGTATCACAGTTGCATACCTAAAATGAAACTCCTTTTCACATGGAGTTGTTTATCTCCTGATAGAGACCTTCCTATATTTTAAGTTTTGTTAATGTCAAGGTTTGGATTCCTTGCCACGTCTATCCAAATCCAACCCAAAATGGATTCTAATCTAATTCCCCTAGACACTTTGGTCTTCAACTACATCCTCTGCAGCTGTTGCTATTATTAGGAGTGGCAGCAATTGGAAACAGATTTTTCTCACCAGTAAAGATGCTCCCCAACTAAGAAACAGGTGAGCAGAGGCAGAGAATACCAAACTTGTGCATCCTAAATAAAAGTGTGTGAAGATTACTCAAAAATAGGTCATAGAAAGGAAGACCCTACTCTATGCCAGGCACTGTGCTAGGCACTTATAAAATAAATATTACATCATTTGAGACTCACAACAACCCTATGAGGTCGGTAAAATTATTAGCTTCATTTTTACAGATGAAGAAACTGAAGCAAACAGAATTTAAATGGCTCACTCAAGATCAGACAGCCAGTAAGCATACAATGTCAGATTTGAAGTCTAATTTTCCTGAATCCAGACCCATTTCTCTAACCGTCGTGCCACCAGCTACTTTTCATTCTGAATGGTTGAAACTACTTAAAACAATTGACTCTCGAGTGTTCATCAAACTGCCCATCTATAATTTTTCCTGACACTATCTTAACACTGTGTTTTCTCAGAGAGGGGACCTGTTGTCATCTGTTCTCTTTAACCCATACTTCACACCTATTTTTTATTTCTCCTCACCAGGCATTAATTGTGAAGGGAACAGGTGAGGTTCATTTCATTGACTGATAAAATGTCTGAGCTGCAACAAGCCCCAACCTGTCTCAGGAAGGGGAGAGTACAGGAAAGCGAGAGTCCAGGAAAGTGAATCTGAAGTGCCAAATTAGACATTTTTTTACATGACTAATTGAAGAATGTTCTTGCTTGATTGGACATGCCCTTAACAAGGATTTTGCTTTCTTTACTTCTCATTTGGGGTGAGAGGGAGGAAAGTTGGGAGGAAAAAAAGAAAAATCTTTGTTCAAAAAATAAATTTTAATTTAAAAATTAAGTGCTGTAGCCCCCAGTAGTGAGAGTGGACCCCAGCAAAATCAAAGCCATCATCTGGCCAAAATCAGTCACATGGCACTCTCCTCACTGCTGTACTCAGTAATGACTGTTCTGGACAAACCCACTGAAAGCAAATATTTCCCTGAGAATCTGGGCTAGATGATTACATATTTACCTGTGATTTATTAACCTATAGAAAACTCTGTCTAAGCTTCAGTGAAGTAAACTAAGTCATTGTACTAAAATTGTAAATTATTACTAAACAATTGTCTATGTAAAAAGATTACCTTATCCTTTAGCTATGTAATATTACCCTATATAGCACTAGCTGTGATCAATAAACTGGCCACTTGCTTGCCATCAGCCCTCCTGAGTCTGTCTGCATCCTTACCCTTCGGGAAACCCAGCCAGGTGGTCCCTGGTGGTCTCTGACAAAGTGCCACTTAGTGAATACTTTTTAATTATTCTAATCATAATAGCTTTGAACTAAAAAAGAAGGAAAAGGATCTGCCAATCTACCCAGTGAAATGCCATTTACAAAAACGAAATAAGAATAGCAGCTGAGTCACCCAGAATTTTGTTTGGGGTCTATTTTCTTTGAAAAAGTGAGTGACCTTTACATTGTCAATGACAAAAAAAATGAGTAATAGAGAATTGATACCAAAGATAAGGAAGGTGAGACAGACTTACAGACAGAGAGAAGCTATGTGGTGTAGTGGATAAGGTGCCAAGCTTAGAAAAAAGAAGACTCATCTTCCTCTGTACAAATCTGGACTCAGACACTTCCTAGTTGTGTGACCCTGGGCAAATCATTTAACCATGTTGACCTCAGTTTCCTCATCTGTAAAATGAACTAGAGAAAGAAATGGCAAACCACTCCAACATGTCTGCCAAGAAAAGCCCAAAATGGAGTTAAGGAGAGTTGGACATGACTGAAATTACTAATCGACAGTAAGAGAGAAGAATCTAGTTTTGCTCAATGAATTTAAGTTCCTTGGCTCAGATAAACTACATTCTCAATTCCTGAAAGAACTGATATATTTAAGGCACTCTGATCATTTTTATCATAACTTGGATAGAGCACAGATGAAGCTCATCAAATATGCAAGTGATATGAAGTTCAGAGGAATAGATTACATATGTTATTTTAGAGTCAAGAATCAAGATGATATTGACAGGCTGGGGCACTGGGCTAAATCTAGAGATGGAATTGAATAGGAATGAATGTAAAGAATTGTGCTTGGGTACAAAAAAAATTTCACTACTATTATATATGACAAATACAGATAGATTGCACTTGTTCTGAAAAATATCTCAGTGTTTTAGTGGCTGCTGAAAGCTCAATATGAATCAGTAAAATCCAAAAACCCAATGGAATTGGGCTTCAGTAGAAGGGTATAACTTTCAGAAACAAGGAGATATTCTGTCTTTGTCAGACCTCATCTGGATTTTTGTGTTCAATTCTGGTCACCACAGTTTAATGGTATTAATAAGCTACAGTGTCCAGAGGAGAGTAAGCAGGTGAATAATCTTGATTCCATGGTATATAAGGACAAGGGAAAGGAACTGGGCATATTTGCCCTGGAAAAAATAAAAGGGATAGGAAAGTTATCTCAAAGTATGTGAGTGACTGCCACATAGGAGAGAGATTACATTTGTTCTATTTGGTCACAGATAGCAGAACCAGAAGTAATGTATAGAAAATATGCAGAGTTGCAAAAAAGTTACAATTTAGGTCTAATGTCAGGGGGAAAAAACACTTTCTCACAAGTCAAACTGGTTAGTTAGTTGTTGTCCTTCCTACTCAAAGAAGACCAAACTTAATGTTACTTTGAGGGGGTTAATGTACAATGTCTCTGACTAATCAGACAAGCTTGGAAGGCTCTACCACTGGTTTGGCACAAACAATCCCCATGAACATTTGGTATAGAAATGTTTCTAAATTTGTGCATCTCATGTTTCTTTTAAACTACTGCAATTCCTTTTTGCTCATAAATTGCAACTGATATCAAAGTTCTTAAGAGATATTTAAGCGTAACTTTTTTATTGCTTCTGAGCTCTGTGTGATTGCTTGCCTTATATGACTTCTCTGTAAAATAATGAATGTACATTTGCCTTAAAACCCATTTTACAGCGAAAAATTCAAACTACTCAAGAGTAGAAAGAACTTCTTCAGGAGGTGGTAGGTTTTCCCGCCTTGGAAGTCCTTTAGCAAGTTCAACAACAATGTCCAGCTCATAAATTCTTTGATGCTGTGACTTTCAATTTTAGTAGAAGAATTTGTACTTAATCTCAAGAGACAATGAGGAGTCATTGGATTTTATTGAACAGGGGACATTTTGTTTTCTTATACAATGATCATTTTGGCAGTTGCATAAAAAAGGGTGAAACTTGAGGCAAGACCATTTAGGAGTCTACTATGACTGTCCAGAGGGTCTGAGATAGGGTGGTGGCCACATAATTGTCAACAGACCCAAGAATCTGCTTAGATATGTGAGGTAAGGGTGAAGGAAGAGTGCAATATCTCCCACAACCAATCTTCTAACTAGAAGATTCCCCCATCTCTCTATTGTTCAATAGATTTTTTAAAATTAGATTCTGTTTTAGAATCAATACGATGTGTTTCAAGGCAGAAGAGCAACAAGGGCTAGGAAATTGGGGTTAAGTGACTTGCCCAGGTTCACACTCCCCTTCTCTATTCTCCAAACCACACTTTTAACTACAGGGTTTCAGTTTACTACAATGTTTTTGTTGGGGCTTTTTGTTTTTGTTTTTAAGGATGTTTGCCTTCCCCAGTCATTCAGCTGCAGTTTTATATTCCTTATACACATCAATAGTTCAATGGCATATGAGGTCATGTGGTATAGCCCAAAGTAGAGTCACGAAAACCTCTACTATTTCCTCCGTGTATGGCTAACAGCAAGCCACGCAACTTTTGGGACCCTATTTCCTGATCAGTAAAATAGTGCTTTCCTCATAGAGTTTTCATAAATTTTATATGTTTTCTATGTATACAATATTTGTAAAAATCTATATATGTACCTAAAGAGCTTCGCAAAGTTTAAAATCCTATATAAATATAGCTATACGAATAAATAAAATCAGATTCAGTCTTGTCTCTATACTCCATGTGAGTAAAATGTAGTTTGTAGTTTGCCACTGCAAAATATCTAGTTGAGAAGGAAAGAAACATTTTTAGTCCCTTGAAAATGAGTTATCAATTCAAAATGATTGATTGAATGAATGAATAAATGAATAAATAAATAAAAAGAGTAATATCATAAAATCTTATTTTTCTTCTATCTCTGAAAGTCTAGGGACTAATTCAAAGGGATGTACATTTTATTTCCTACTCTGGGAGAAAGTACAATTTTTATGGAGTTATTCTTGACAATTTTCTTTTTGCCTTTGATTTGCTTCTTACAATGCTAATAATAAGTTATTCATTTAGCACAGTGGTTCCCAAACTTTTTTGGCCTACCACTCCCTTTCCAGAAAAAAATATTACTTAAGCCCCTGGAAATTAATTATTTTTATTTTAATAGCAATTAAAAGGAAAGATAAATGCACCTGTGGCCATCACCGCCCCCCTGGATCGCTGCAGCACCCACTGGGGGTGGTGGCGCCCACTTTGGAAATCACTGATTAGCAAGAACATACTAAAGAATTTAGGTCATAAAGTTGATAACACTACCTCAGCTGAATTCCTGTCAAACATTAATTGTCCAAGGCTTGAGCCTGCAAAAAAAAAAATGAATGAATTGGAACAACAACCCACCACAGTGAGTACCTAATAAGTGCACCATATTGTCTTGATAAGCCTGAAGTGCCAGAAAGGGTGCTGAGAGTAACTTTTTTTTATAACTTTTATTTTCTATCTTAGTAACCACTCTAAAATGGGAGGGCAAAGGCAAGGCAAATGGGGTTAAGTGACTTGTGTAGACCAGGGGCATACAGATAAGAAAGGTCTGAGGCCATATCTGAACCTTAGTCTTCCTGACTCCAAGCCTGGCACTCTTTATACTGTTGCCATTTAGAAAAGCTTATGAGTCATATGTCTTTTCAGTCCTTCATTGTGATACCAAGACAGACAAATTTGAAAAATGTTACCTATTATTTTCACCTACAGGATTTCCTGACAGCTACTTTCATAATCATAAGTTACATGACAATGAATAGAAGTTTAAAAAAAATTCAAGTGTTCCTTTTTCTAAATGTTCATAAAAGAAGGGAGCAGAAAACTAAAGTTGAGAAGTAATCACTGATCCTTGATTTAGGGGTGGGAGCAAAGCTATAAGTATGATGGAAAAAGCAATGAACTAGAAAGTATGGAGAACTAGAGAGTAAAGAAGTCTGGGGTTCAGTTTTGAGTTTACCATTAATTCACTGTGACCATAAATAAGTTACAGAACTTCAAATTCTATAAGGATCTTAGAGAATATGTAGTCCAAACTCCTCATTTTTCAGATGAGGAAATGAAATCAAGAGACATACATTGACTTACCAGAGTATGGTAAGTCATAGGTTTTGAGCTGGAAGAATTATTCTACTACTTTCTTTTTATATATGAGGAAACTAAGGGGAGGGATTAATATAATTCCCTAAAGTCACCCAGTAGGGCAGCCAGGAGGCACAGTGGATTGAGCACTAGACTTGGAACCAGTAAGACTCATCTTTCTGAGTTCAAATCTGTAATGCAAAAGATATGAGAGGTTTTTGCTCTTGTGGGGGGGAGGGGAGGTCAACTGAAAACTTCTGGCTGTTAAGCCTTAGAATTCTGAGAGAAAGTTCAGTTGGTCCCTGATGCTTGAACAGAATGGAAGGGTCAACCAGAGCTCTATTTTGGCTTTGGGTTTGCTTTGGCCTGTACCTGTCTTTGGATAATTTGAACCTGGCTAATTTCTCTGGACCTCTCCCTGACCTTCTCCATATTACTTCCCTGTTTTCCCTGCCTGTTTTCCCGGGGCTCTGGGAAGCAGGGTGGCTTTTGTGTTTTTAGTGAAAAGACTTTGTGGGTTTAGTTTTCCCCAATAGGCAAGCAGGACATCCTTGAATTCAAACTATCCCTTTAGTGTACCCTCTACCTTAAAAGCAAACAAATCTTCCTCAGCTGAGAGAGCAGGTTCTCTCTCAGTCTAACCCATTCCTGAGACCCTCCCCTATCTTGAGTTTCTCCCTAGCAGTTGTCAGAAACCCCAATCCCCTCTCTCCTTCCAGACCAGCCCTGAAACATTAATAAACCCTTGGTTACCTAATTAGACCCTCTGGAGAATCTTTGTGTTGAAGAAACTAGGCAAAGGGGAAGGGGAAGAAATAATGCTCTTTTATTTTCTGAGGGAAACTGGAGGCATCCATCTTGGGAGGAAATAGTTGCCCAATACTTCCTCCAGAATCCCTTCAGTTTCATTGACAGGGAGGAGCCTTGTGGTTCCTCCTTTGAGGACTTGAGAAACTGACAAGAAAGCCCTCAAGTCAAATTCAAACCACTTCTGACTGGCCTTATTCCTTGTGTCTGTAAAAGTACCTTTCCTGCCTGGAAGGGTTCAGCCTACTTCCCCCCAGGGTCCTTTGTCTCTGGCCTGAGTATCTAGTCTGTGTCAGCTGCCTCTCCTGAATACCTCACCTGTATCCTTACCATCCAAATACCGCCTTGTCCATTCCTTCCTAGTCTTAGTCTTCCCTTTCCATTCCTATCCTATTACCTCAATCACTTTTACCCCTCTGTCACTCAGCAAGGGAAGAAGATCACCCCTGAACTTTAGTGTACCCCCCTTTTTATCCCATTACAAATCTAAGCTCAAATATTTACTGTGTGACCCTGGGCAGGTCACTTAACCCTATGTGCCTCAATTTCCTCATCTAAAAATATGAGCTGGAGAAAGAAATGGCAAACCACTTTAGTATCTTTGCCAAGAAAACTCCAAATGGGGTCATGAAGAGTTGGACACAACTGAAATGACTGAACAACAACAACAAAAAATCACATATTAAGTGGCAGAGGCAAGATTTGAACCCAGGTTTTATGATTAAAAATCTAATACTTTTTCTACTAAAATAAAATGCTAGGCTTTATTGAGTATTAATGATTAATAAAACTAAGCCATTACGTAATGCAAGTAAATGACATATTTACCAAGAGCAATAGTTTCTTCCATCTTCAAATAGTGTATACAGTTATTATGACACAATCAATGATATAATCCTTGAGGTCAAAGATTTTTCCATCTTGGTATTTCCAGTGCTGATCACAGAACCCTGAATAAAATAAGACCTTAGAAAATGCCTGGTAAATTCAATTCAGTTCTAGAAAACAAGTAAATTCTAGCTAATGTTATTCTATAGAAGCAAAAAGTGATGATAAAATTCCTATTTCAAGAAATACAATGTTCAGATTAAGCGGTCACATCCTGCTGTGTTTTGTCCTGCTTAAGCAGTTGGATTTTTGTATTTTGTTCTAGATATTGCATTTTAGTAAGGATGCTGGTAAGATTAAGTCCTTTCAGAGAAGAGGGAATAAGATATTAAGTGAACTGGGGAGAACTGAAATAACTAGTTACATGAAAACTGAAATAACTAGTTACATTTTCACTGGAGAAGATCAAGCAGGTACATGATAGCTGTATTTGAAGGGACCAAATTTATTTTACTTAGCCCCAGAGTATAGACCTAGAACCAATAAATGGAAATCCCAGTGTGTTAAATTGTGATATAATGTAAATGGAAAACTTCCTAATCTGAGAGAGAGAGAGAGAGAGAGAGAGAGAGAGAGAGAGATTTTGTTATTTTGTTAAGGTAGTTTCTTCCATTTCTGGTCCTTTTAAATTCAAATCTCTCAATAATAACCAGTGCTGGTGGAAAGTATTCTACAAATAATCCAATAAATTAATAAACAATATTAATTTCAAAGGAAGCTGGAAAAGCAAGAGATCGCCAAAGCCCACAGCCTTACTGACATGACTGAGTTAAGAGGTAAAATGGAGAACAGAGTTTGTGATTATATCAACTTATCATGCTTAGAGTGCTGGAGTGAGAAAGATCTGGTTCAAATCTGGCCTCAGATGTGGCATACTGAGTGAGTCAGTTAATTTCAGTCTGCTTCTATTTTCTTGTCTGTAAAATGGGGATAATAATAGCACCTACATTCCAGGCTTGTTGTACAGATTAAATGAGACAATATTTATAAAACGCTTTGTGAGATTTAAAGTACTAGATAAATGCTACAATGATGATGATGATGAAAATGACGAAGATGAAACTGAGGATGGTGGTTCTTATTATTAACACCTCTCACAAGCACATGGCCGTCATAAAAAAAGTCAGATAGGCAATTTCTTACAACACTTTATATAGAACTTACTGTTCTCATAGTGATCTTCTAACCTATATTTCCTTCCTCCATGACCAGTTTCTGGTTTACATCTCAACCACTGGGATTTTGATCTTTGAAAAAATCTGGATACAGACTCAATACTGACCTGGCCTTTTGTTTGGTTCATGTTTGGATCCTGAATCCAGTTCCCCAGTTCCCCCCTTTCCCACCTCAGTGCTTGCTCTAATTAATGACAGGTTATTGGCTTTCCTCTTACTGGGATACCACACACATCCTACTATCTCACATGTTTGGGCCTCACACATTGTCAAGAATGAAGCACTCTTCAGTGAAGGGCCACCTTTGTTCTTTGCTTAAGTGAGGACCATCTTGTTCCATACAAATCCTAAGAAGATGGAATTTTTGAAATGAAATTCTTCACACTGGATCCTGCTCAGGCTCTAGGGTCTGTCCTCTCTTTAATACCCTACCAGGGCTATTTAAGAATAAATTTATATAGGCTAACATTTTCCAGTTTTCAGTTGATTCTATCATCATTGAATCAAAACAGTAATGGGACTGATTGAGACAGTGAAGGGTGCACAATAATAACAGCCCTTTGCTACAAAACCATTTGGAGAAAATCTTACCCAAAAATCACTGGAGTGTACAACTATACATAGTCAGAAAGAGTAAAATCCTAAAGGGAACTCAAAAGAAATAAAGATAAACATTGCAGCACAGAGGTCTTGGCATATATCACAATTTTCCTTTTTACTTCAGTGTTATTTCTGGGTTCATAATTATGTCATTTGAGGTTTCCAGTCATCTGACATCTAGCAAAGTGGGACATTATTTCATTTTGAACTGTATGCTAGAGGAATAATGGGAGGGGGGATTTATAGGCATTGTAAAAACAAAAGATGCCAGTAAAATTTATTTTAAGAAAAATAATCTTATCCTGGTTAGGATCTTAAAGATAATCATAATTAAATGTCTAGGAAGCAAGGATCTGTCCATTCATATTCTCTTTCAATTCATCCCATGTATTGGTCATTAAGTCTTGGTATCATCTTGGAAAAAAAAGTCAACTAAGTGGCAGAAAACCATGAAACCTTAAGTGACCAATTGCTGAGTTTTCTGGAGGAAGACAGTTCACTGTAGAATTCTTATATAAATTTTCCATACTGGCTCCTAAACTCACTTCCAACTAAGAAAATGTGTTGAAGCATGCATAAAAGGTGCCCTAATAAGCCAGCCATCACTAAATCCTAATTGAAGCTCATAAAGAAAGAAGGAAATAAGTTCTACATTAAAAACAAAGAAAAGAAATTAGTTTAGAGCAGTGATGGGCAAACTATTCTCTGCGAGCCAGATCCAGGCCATAGTTTGCCCATCACTGCCTTAAGCAATTCCCTAATCACTACATCTGGATGTAGGGGCATAGTGATTAGGGATTGTTTAAGGCAGTGATGGGCAAACTATGACCTGGATCTGGGCTGCAGAAAATGGTTTGCCCATCGCTGGTCTACAGCAGTGATTCCCAAAGTGGGTACCACCACCCCCTGGTGGGTGCTTCAGTGATCCATGGGAGTAGTGATGGCCACAGGTGCATTTGGGGACAGTGAATAACTGTAAGGGGGTGGTGAAAGTATGTGACAGGGGGCGCTAAGTAATATTGTTTCTGGAAAGGGGGTGGTAGGCCAAAAAAGTTTGGGAACCACTGGTCCAGAGCATCCAAATAAGACTTGTAACTTCCTGCTTTCGTTTTGAACACATAAAAGGCTAGAGATGTCATGTTTCTGGAGACATGTTCTGTTTAGATCTGTCACTAATTGACTTAGATGCAAATGGAATGTTGTGTGTTACTGGGCACAAGGAATTAAACTAGGAGGTGAAATCCATGCTTTTTTTACTTTGTTCAGACTCCATCCCTGTTATCCCCATTCTTTATTGGAATTTCCTATGATATGAGTCAGTATTAATGAGAAAATAGTCATAATCAGCTAGATCCCCATTAGTGCAAATAATAAATCCTATGAAATAGTCACATATATTTGTATTTTCACTATTCAAATGTATCCTTTGTATTAGTCAGATAATTCATAATTACATGAAATGTGATTATTGGTTCCAGACCAATGGAAATATGCAGTGTGAATTCAAAAAATGTTACCACTTGATGAGATTCACTAGTCAGGGATCTAGCTTTAAGCTCAAGATCAATGCCTCTTCCTACAAAGCTATGGGAAAAGAAAAAAATGAAAAAAGTAGGGAACAGCTGGTTAACTCTGTAAGGAATTAAATTAGGGGTTTGACTAAATATGTGAGAATTCTAAATAATATGGTTGTCACTGATTTAAATATTATAGGTCAAGTCAAAATGACTTTCAATAGTTTTTATTTACAAAATAGGTGGAGATAGTGAAAGTTGAAAAATACAAAAAGAGAGTAGAGAAGATATTTAGTCTATCACACTAAATATTGCTCCAGGGCTTGACTCAGCCTGGCACAACTTGTTATCCCTCAACTGGAATTTATCTCTTTCCAGAAGTCAGGAAAGGAAAGCCAGCTATTCACTTTACCAAGTTCCCTTTAAGAGGCAGTTCAAGCTGAAGATGACCTTTCAAGGATGACTCCTGAAGTACACCTCTGGCCCCAGAAATTCAGGGCTGTTATAGTAACTTCTTGTCCCTTCCCCTCTTCAGAAGGGCCAATCACAGCTTTCAAATTGTCTAGCACTGCCCAGGGGGCAGTGTCTTGCAAAATCTACTTTTCTTCCTTTGGAGGTGTAAACTCTTATCAAAAGGATTCACAATTTCCTGACTGATTGAGTTGTTACTCACTTTAGCAAATGACTTGCAACACTCTTATTTAGTGTCTGGTGAGGTACTACGTAGGGATACTAAACGAAAGTCTGATTCACACTTCATAGTCTAGTGAGGTACTAATGTAATGAGGAAATTAGGAAATTAGCACCCAGGCTGTCTCTAAAGACCTGAGAGTTCCATAATGGAATGAAGCTGGGCTTTTGAAAAAAGAGAGGGTGGTTTTACCAAGCTGAGGGAAGGAGGTATTGGCTGTGTGGTCCAGCATTGCCAGGTATCCAAGGAGCTGATAGAGTGGGATTTGGATTTCACTGAGAAGATATTTCAAGCAACTATCGTGGCCTAGGGTGAGGAAAGGGCTGGATTATCTGTTGGTGGACAGCAGATTTATCTTCCTTACTCCCTAGAGTGGTTTTGGATTGACTGGCTGTATATTGGACTTGTTCCTGGTTCCTGTGACATCTATGATCATCTTGGAGCACCGTAAACCAGTGCAGTGTGAAGCTCCCCTCTCCAGCCCTTCTTATTCTAGTTAGAAGTTTAGCTTAGTTTAGACCTTAGTTTAGTTAAATCATTAGGGATATTCCATAATATAGAAAACCCCTCTCTTCCACTTCCCTCATTTAATACCAATAAACCCAGTTTGTTTGTACTTCCTGTCTCCTCTAAGCCATTAAGAACCCACATCTTGAAGTTATCCACTTCACTGGCTTTCCCTGGTTGATAGATTGTCAGTTAGCTGACCAACTGTCATTCCCAAACCTCACATCCCAATTTGGTTTTCCTTTGTTTACCTGTCAGTCCTTCCCTTTGTGAGGTGTGAGAGTGTCCCCAGTTTGTCTGGCATCTAGTTATTCCCCTATTCCCAGTATTTTCTTTTTCACTAAGTAGCAGTACTGAAGTTAGTGTTAACCAAGTGTTAACTCAAAATAGAGAAAAAGAATAAAGAGTTCCCTTTCACAACTCAGTGGATTGAGAGCCAGGCCTAGAGACAGGAGGTCCTAGGTTCAAATCTTACCTCAGACACTTCCTAGCTGTGTAACCCTGGGCAAGTCACTTAACCCCCATTGCCCAGCCCTTACAATTCTTCTGCCTTGGAACCAAAACATAGTATTGATTCTAAGACAAAAGGTAAGGGTTTAAAAAAAACTAAGAATATATGTCAATCACAACTTAGCCTGATTTATTTAACTTAATTAAGTTCAAATCAAATCAACAATCATCATCATATTCTTCTCTCTATCCTTCAGTCTCTCCTTATCTAGTAGTTCCTTTCTTGATGAACAAAAGATCTGTCTCCCCCATTCTTAAAAAAAAATTACGAGATTATATTATACTTTATTTATTTAGCAATAGCTATAAAGGTAAAAGATACTGTGTTTGGTAGGGGCTAGGGATACAAAGATAAATACTGATTGGGCTCTCAAGTTGCTTCTGACTTCATAGTGGGACAGATATGTATACAAATAATTAATTATGTCACAAGAAAGGGAGTGTGCTCCTCCTCTTGAAAGTTAAAGCCCTTCTCAATCTGACTCATCTACCTTTGTGGGATAATTATGTATTATACTTCTTCATGCATACCATGTTGCCACTAAACTGAAGTGTTTTCTGATCCCTTGTTATTAGACCAAAACCAAATTTGGTTATTTAAAAGTAAGGAAAAAATCAAGCTGGAATTAAAATGTGGATTTTTTTAAAGATCAGAAGGAAATAATTAAGAAAATGTCAATTATGGAGAATATAATGGAAAACCTATAATAATTAACCAATAGCAGACTCAGCCTTAATTGAAAACAAAATTAGAGTTAAACCAAACATATAGGATCAAGTGACAGATGTGGGGAACAATGCAACCTCTCTGCCATCCTAGAACTAAGCTAGATAAAATTGAAAAAAAAATCCTGCTAACTGCAAATTGGTGTTATTGGTGGTGAACTGGGTCCTCACTGCAACAGGGCAATTTTTCTAAACTCCTCCCTAATCAATTCTCTATCTCACACGCTATGGTAGCTGTAACAACCTTTTCTGTCTTTAAATCTCCCACTGCACCCATTTCCCCTTCTCTCAACACATCATACATTACTGAAAAAATTAAGGCCATTTGCAGAGACATTCATTCTCTCTCCAGCTCTTCACCTCCCATCCTCCTGAAATCAACCTCTATTATTTTATCTTTCATCCCAGATACAGAGAGGACCTTTCTTGCCAAGTTGCCTTTTTACATATTGTCTTGATCCTAACCCTTCTCTTTTCCAGATTGCCTTCACCGTCATTCTCTTCTCTCTAATCTTCAATCTCCCCTCATTTAATAATTCCTTCCTTGATGCAAAAAATTCGTCTCCCAGTTCTTTAAGAAAGAAAATATCATGAGATCTTTTTATATCTACTATTGTCCATATCCCTCCTTCCCCTCTCAACTAAACTCTTTGAAAAAGCTATCTACACTCAGTGCCTCCACTTCTCCAACTAAAACCCTTTGCCATCTGGCTTCTGATCTCAGCATTCACTTGAAACTGTTCTCTCCAAAGATATCCAATGGGACTTGCCTGGCCATGCCCAGATTGCCTAACATGGTGGTGCTCACAACTACATAGTCAGGGTAGTCTTCTTTGATTAGCTATATAAAGGCTCTATGTTTAAAACTAAGGAGACTGAGATAGTCTCTTTCTTTCTGGTTAATACTCTTTCCTGCTGAGTCCAAAAGGTAAAAGTCACAGTTCACCCATAGCTCATGCCATGATGAGAGACAGACAGACAGACAGACAGACAAACAGACAGACACAGAGACAGAGACAGAGACAGAGACAGAGACTTTCTTACCCTGCTTTCCTTCTTTTATTTCAGCTCTGAGCAATGGACCTGGTAGTCTTTGTTTCAGTTTGCTTTTGTTCATCTTTCCCTGTTTCAGATACCCACTGTGGGACTGGACCTGGAAGTTCAAGCCTCATGGACCAGAATTCGAGGTGGGATGGTATAGCCAACCAACCCATCAGGGAAGTTCAAAGAAGCCAGGGTACCTAGGAACTGAGCAAGACTGTTGGAATTGGAACTGAAACTGTTGCTCTACAGGCACCAAGCTCAATTTTGAACATAATCCTCTTTTGCTCATGCAAGATTCAAGTGGTTAAAGAGAGGAAGAAGACTATGTCTTCCATGTATTGGGAGAGAAAATTTGTCTACTGGTGATTTTATCTTTTGTAAAAGTTATTCTATTAGAGGTTAAACAGAACTGGGATACAGTGCCATCTCCTACAATACCACCCCTCGTACACTTAGAGAAATATCATCAGCCATCTGCAGAGAGTCTAGACACTGCTAACTTCTTTAAGTATACTGGAAAATGCTGGGGAAGAAATGAGATATGATATACCTGGCCTTCTAGCCATGGGAGTCAGGGTAGTCAGTATAAAATATATATTTTTATATACTATTTATATACATACTATTTCTACCAGTAGAATACAGCTGCTTGAGGCATTATTGTTGTTATTCCTTAATATTAAGAACTTAATAAATGTATATTGATTTTTCACTGAAGAATTGGTATAGTCTTACTTTAGAGAAAAATATTAGGAGTATAATAATAGGAGATAATAATAGCAGCTCACATTTGTGTAGTGATTTAACATTTGCAAAGTGCCTCACATATATTATCTCATTTGATCTTCAAAATAAATCTGTAAGGTAATTGCTATTATCCACATTTCACAAATAATTCCCCAGAGGCTGACAGAATTTTAATGACTTTCTATTGATCATAGAACTAAGTGTCAGAAGAATCTCAAATTTACCCAGATTCCAAGAACATCATTCTTTTCACTCTAACACCCAAGAAGAAAATGGTGGTTGATAACATGTCTATCTTTTTACCTCAGACCTCAGGAGTTTTCAAGCCTGCTATATGTTCTATGGAATGGTAAAGAGAGAGGAGGAGGGAGGAGTAGATTCTTAACTGACTGACAGGTGTTCACATAACTCTTCCACTGTTAACCATTAACATCAAATATTCATCTAGTTATTGAGAATGCAAAGTGATATTAAAGAAGATCCCTGCCTTCAAGGATTGCAAAAGTCTTGGAACCTTTCTAATTCCCAATAACTTCTCTGTTTGGAACAATCTCCAAAACTCTAGGTCATGACATCTTTCCCCAGGAAGTTCATCACTGGGAATCTCATCATGCTACAAGATTGAGTTTTCTTATTACTCACATCTCATCAATATTCTCTATCCCCCGATCAAACTCTTTACTGGAGAATAGGGCCATAGGGCTTTAGAGCCTGTATTTAAATAGGGTGCTTAGCATAGTCTTTCTCCCCATTTCCCAGCAGCCACATTGCTTTTAGATTTCTTTGGAATTCCCTATTATGTCCCTGAATCAGGTACCTTTTCCACTCTATCCTCTTTTCCAGCTTCCTTTTGTGAGTTGTTTTCCCCTATTAGATTGTAAGCTCAGTGAGGGAAGGGAATACCTTTAGTTTTTTTTGTACTTGTTGCCCCATCACTTAGCATAATGCCTAGAACATAGTAATAATATTTACTATTTATTATTTGTTTAATTTTATTTATGTTTATATTTTATTTTTAATTTTAAAATTATATTATATATCATGTTATTATATGTAATGATATTTGTATTATTTAGTTATTATTTATTAATAATTTAATATTTAATAAGTATTTACTGACTGGGATTAGTGTGGGGGAAGTTTGTTCATTAAAAGCTCTTCATATAACTCCCTCCATGGTTTAAAATCAACATCAAATGTTTGTAGACTCTACTATAGTCATTGAGAATATAAAGGGGTACTGGATAGGATCTCTACCTTCAAGGACTGCAAATATTTGAACCCTGTGATATCAAAAAAATCACCACTAGTAAGTGTCTGAGGCAAGACTTGAACCCAGGTTTTCCTCATTACTTGTCTAGTGCTCTATTTATTATGTCACAATCTAATTATGAGAAATCAGGATATATTGTTTAATATGACAGATGGAACCAATTTAAAATATCACTCACTACACAGAAATGCCTCATAATGTATGACTTGCAAAATTATAGCAGAGTTGCTATTGATTAAATCACATCCATATTGACTTTAGTATGACCAAGTTTCCCCTCCAGTCTTGACATTCTTCCTATTTAATGTTACTTCATTTGATCTTAGATTTTTTGAGAAATTAGTCTAAAATAATTGATTAAGAATAATTTTCATCTCATTAAGTATATCAGATGGGGTGTGGTCAAGTGACAATCCCACCCTTTCCTTACATAAAATATTATAAATTTTATAATGTAGATATAAATCATGTAATATAAAAGTCTCACATACTTTTTTCTGCTATGAATATGGAAATGTTATTTTTATTTGGTGTTTAAATTCAGAACATTTTTAAAATAAAATTTTAAACAACTAATATGTTAAGCTTAGTGTTTCTTGAATATATTCTCCTCACAGAAGCTGTCCTATCTTCTATAACTCCTGTGAATTTGTCATTTCTTTCTACCAACTGGCTTCCTGAAATGGTTTTATGCTTTTCTTGTTTCTCTCTCTTTACTCACCCTTATATCACATTTGTAACATGATGCCTCTCTCTTAGAACATCCCTTAGAATACAAAAGAAATCCTCTATAATGATATAGAGGGAAAAAAAGAGAGCTAAAACCAAAAGAGAAAAAAAACTCCATATGTTCATTCCCTCCCTTCAGCTTGAGGACTATTTTGATATCACACCAACCACCAATAGATCCTTGGTAGCTCTTACATTCCAAAACACTTCTGCAAGAATATTTTTTTGTTTTATGAACAATAAACTATTGTAATACTCCTCATTCCCAGAGCTGGAACTTAAAGAACACACCACATCAGTTGTTCTCTTGATTATTTTCTCATGAACCTGCACCATTTGATTTATGTTAGCACATTTCTACATCTAAAACCATTTTGGTATTTTATAATCAAGTTTTAATCTTCTAAACTAGATGATTCAGAGAAAATACTTAATCCATCAAAATAACTCCAAACCATGTGCTTTTCAAATCACCCCCAAAACGGCATATAGTTTCCATCATGTTTGGATTGTAAAAATACTTGGTAATTTATGATCATTGGCTTGTATCCAGTTGCCTGAGCCTTTAATATTATATCAATGCCATCCTCCAAAAGTGGACTGGCTTGATTTCACAAGGATATCTGTGGTTTGGGATTAGCTCTATTCTTGAATAAAAGAAATCAGCCCCTTAACTCTACTCCCAATTGCCCTCATAATTCTCCAGAGGCAGATTTAAACCCACTTGGAAAAGGCGATGCCTTAGCGATTACTAACAGTTGTTAAGTCTACAGTAGGGCAACATTCAGGAACCAAGAGATGTCTTCTAAATAATTTCCAATGAGGATAAAATATTTTTCTATGGAGAACAGACTCATGTACACTAAGTGTTTCTCCATCTCTAAAATTATTTAAATTTGCCAAGCAAGAGATCCAGAATGATGCTGAGGTCCACCACTAAGAAAATATTTAGGCTAGCTTCTGAGTTAAGATACAATCTGGATTCAAGCCCTGCCCCTTGTACATAATGGCTATATAAACTCAAAGTACCCCTAAGCAATTTTCTGAAACTAAAACTGTTACAGAACAGTTGACAATTTACATTAGCAGAGAAGAATTTCCTTAGTAGGAGCTCCCTACGCCAATGAAATTGCAGAATTATACCTAATAAAATTTTTTTAAAATTCATTATAAGAACACAAAACAAGAATACCTCTCAGAAATTTCATCCTCAAATAATCTATTTTTCTATCTCTCCTTCTTCTCTTCCTTTCTTCCTCTCTCCCTTTTTGCCCTCCCTCTTTTCCTTTCCTTTCTTCCCTCCTTTACTTGGTTCCCTCCTTCCTTTCCTCTAGCTTTTTAACTTTTTAATGACAGAACTTTTTGTGGTAACATAAAACTAGGAATAAAGTAGATGTCCCTAGATCAGGGGTCAGCAACCTTTTTGGCCTTGAGAGCCATAAACGCCACATTTTTTTAAATATAATTTCGTGAGAGCCGTACAGTGCTCACAGTGCGTGCTCCTGTAACAGTGCCTGAAAAAAAATGGACTTTATGGCTCCTGCAGAAAGAGCCATATCTGGCCCTCAAAAGAGCTAGATGCAGCTCCAGAGCCATATGTTGCCAACCTCTGGTCTAGCCCTTACCACTCTTCTTTAGAACCAATACACGGTATTGATTCTGAGATGGAAGGTGAGGGTTTAAAATAAATGAATTTTGTTGATATAATTTGTTTTTAGACTTCCCCCACCACATTCCCCTTCCCTCCTAAAAAACCATCTCATTCAGTGATATTTTTTTAAAGAAAAAGAAGGGAACCAGCAATGTTTGTCAATATGCCACCCCCCACTGGCAATATCTGAAATCTTCCATAGCTGTGCTCGTTCCCCAATTCCACAAAGTAGTTAAGAAATTGTCTTCTTATATTTTTTCTTTTGGAAGGTAAGGAAGAGAAGACAACTATTTATTAAGTACCTACAATGTGCCAGGCAATGTGTTAAGCACTTTACAAATATTATCTTATTTGATCTTCACAACAACCCTTTGAGGGATATGCCATTATTACCCCCATTTTATATTTGAGGAAACTGAGGTAGACAGTGGTTAAATGACTTCTTGCCTAGAATCACTTAGCTAATAAGCATCTGAGGCTTGACTTGGAACTCAAATCTTGTTGATTCCAAGCCCAACACTCTCTACCACACTACTTAACTGCCTCAAGAAGTCAAGTTTATTCTCTGTAACTCTATAATATCCATTTTTCAATTGATTTATTGTAGTTGTTCTTTTTTTCATTTTCATTGTTGTCACCAATATGTCATCACATTATTTTTCTTGGTTCTAATTCCTTCACTGTGCATTAGTTCATAAAACTCTTTCATGCTTCTCTTTATCCAGCAGCTTTATAGATTTTTATAGCATAGTAATATTCCATTATTTTCATGTAGTACCATTTACTTAGCCATTCCACTATCTAGGGCAGGGGTCGGCAACATATGGCTCTCGAGCCATATCTGGCTCTTTTGAGGGCCAGATATGGCCATAAAGTCAATTTTTTTTCAGGCACTGTTATAGGAGCGCACACTGTGAGCACTGTATGGCTCTCACGAAATTACATTTTAAAAAATATGGCGTTTATGGCTCTCATGGCCAAAAAGGTTGCCGACCCCTGACATATACACTGGAAGCCTTGTGAGGATAATCATTCATTGATCCCATTACAAACCACACATCTGGTTTTCTGCATCCTGATGTGCAAATATAAAAGAAATTCTACTCCTAGTACAAAAAAAAGAAATTTACTTTCTTCCCATCACATTTTTTATTTGTCCAATCTATATTTCTCTCCTTTTTTCATTAATCAAAAAATACTTAGGATCCTTCTAGGTACTGTGGAGATTATAAAAGACCTTGAAGAACTTGAGTTAAGAAGGCAATTATTTCAAGAAGCCTAATGTGTACTGAGATGAGATCTACCTATAAGAAACTCTTAGAGTATACAATACAAAGAGTACACTTAAGTATGAAGGGCTAAATTCCCCAGCCTGCATCTTTTCAAGGGTTTCAACAATCTGGGTCAAACCTACCTTTCCATTCGTCTGTCATATTACTCTCTCCCATGCACTCTGTTGTTGTTCAGTTATTTCAGCCATGACCCCATTTGGTATTTTCTTGGAATGGTTTGCCATTTGCTTGTTGAGCTTATTTTACAGATGAGGAAACTGAAGCAAATAGGGTTAAGTGACTTGCCCAGGGTCATACAGCTAGAAAGTTTCTGAGGTCAGGTTTGAAATCAGGTCTTCCTGACTCTAAACCTGGTGCTCTATCAACTTCACCACCTAGCTGCCCTTCAATGCACTCTACATTCTAACCAAATTGGACCCCTAAATCAGCATTCTATTTCCCACCTCTGTTTTTTTTTACTTAAACATAAAAGTCCCTCCAGAATTTGTCTCTAGGCTGACTTAGTAGTTTTATGCCCAGCATTTTATTTCTTAGGACTCCCATTCTCCCTTTCTATTCCAGTCATTCATCTTCTAGCTAACTTTGTGTTAGTCTTCTTCTCTCTTTGGAAAGTTCTTTTCATGGCCTCCATTTTGGAGACATGTCCAGGCTGGCCATGCTTCATTGCAATCATTCCTGACTCTGGACTTTGCCTCCATGTCCTCAGGCAGTCTTCTTCTGCCTTGACTACCTGCCCACTGGTCTAACTGGCCTAGCCAGATTCAATGGTTCTCCTAGCTGAATTGGCAGAAAATAATTTAAGTGGAGAAAAAGGGAAAAGAAGAGAAAGAGGGGGAGAAGGAAGAAGAGAGAGAGGGAGAAGATGAGTAAAGGAAGGAAAGTAATAAGAGAGTAAAAGTAGTAAAATGAGTAAAAGAAAGGGAAAGAATCTCTATTTCCCTTCTAGGCTCAACCTTTCCTGATACCCATAATTGTTAGTGTTTTCTTGAATTTACCTCAGACAGACTCCAAGAGAGAGGGAAAGGAGCAAGGGAGAAAGAAACAGAGACAGAAACAGGATGAGAGAGGGGAGAGAGAGGGAGGAGGGAAAGAGACAGAGAGATTATTAGGAAAAGAGAAGAAGATGGGGAGGGAGGGGGCATATTAGGGAGGGAGAGGGAGATAGAGAGGGAGGAAGACAGACAGAGAGAGAGACAGGGAGAGAAACAGAGAGTGAGAGATAGGGGGAGAAGGGAGGAAGAGACAGAGAGACAAGAGAGAGAAACAGAGAGAAAGGAGGGAGGGAGGGCACAAGGGAGAGAAAGAGAAAGAGATGGGGAGAAGGGGAGGAAGAGACAGACAAGACAAAGAAAGAAAGAGAGAGAAAGAGAGGGGGGAGGGAAGGAGAGGAATAGGAAGAGGAGGGAGATAGAGAGGGAGGAAGTCAGATAGAGACAGGGAGAGAGACAGAGAGAGAGATAGGGGGAGAAGGGGAGGAAGAGACAGACAGACAAGACAGAGAGAGGGGGGAGAGAAAGAGAGAGAGATGGGGAGAAGGAGAGGAAGAGACAGACAAGACAGAAAAAGAAAGAAAGATAGAGAGAAAGAGAGAGGGGGGCAGGGAGGGAGAAGACTAGGAAGGGGAAGGAGAGGGAGACAGGGGAGGACGACAGACAGAGTGGCAGAGAGGCAAAGGCAGAGAGAGATGGAGAAAGATATAGGGGGAGAAGGCTAGGAAGAGACAGACAAGAAAGAGACAAATAGAGAAGGGGTCACATTAGGGAGGGAGAGGGAGATAGGGAGGGAGGAAGACAGAGAGACAGAGAGGCAGAAACAAGGAGAGAGACAGGGAGAGAGACAGAGAGATAGGGGGAGAAGGGGAGAAAGAGACAGACAGACAAGATAGAGAGACAAACAGAGAGACAGAGAGAGAGGCTGGGGGGAGGAAGGGAGAGAGAGATGGAAAGGGGGAAGGAAGACAGAGAGAGGGAGGAAGACAGAGAGACAGAGAGAGAGGCAAAGACACAGAGACAGGCAGAGAAACAGAGAGAGATGGGGAGAAGAAGAGACAGCAGACTAAGAAGACAGAGAGACAGAAAGACTGACAATGAGACAGATAGACAGAGAGAATAATAATAAAGGGATAAGGAAAGGAATAACACAGAAATTATTAACTGAGCTAAGTCACAAAGGGAGTAAGGAGATCTTTTATAGCTCTAAATCTATGATCTTATGATTTTAGAAGGCAGAGGTGAGGAAGGAGTACATTCCAGGCATGAGAGAGACAGTCTTTGTGAAAATATGGAGATGAGAGATGAAATACCAAGTGTAGTTAGTAAGCCAATTTGGCTGGAAATAGAGTACACATGTGAGTAACGTGAAAGTGGTATGGAAAGTTAGCTGTGGAGGGCTTTAAATGTCAGGCTGAGAACTTTGCATTTTATCCTAGAGGCCACAGGGGCCAACTTGCCTCCCAGTCAGACTGTCTCTACCTCTCAGAAAATATTGGACCAAAAAAAAAGAAACGCACACAATTATTCTGAAAGTTTACAAAATCAGGTAAAATAGAAAAACCTCCTCATGTGTTCCCTTGTCCGGGGAGAATTAATTTAAGGAGTGTTAGTTAAAGTTCTCTAGCTGATGTTAACTGCTGAGAAGGCACTTATGGGGAAAAGAGAAGCTAGTCCTAAGGTGACTTCCAAGTAAGAAAGGATTCTCAAAAAAAAAAACAAAAAACAAAAAAACCCTCTGTGTGCCTTCCAACCCTTTATAAAACAGTTCTACATCTCCTTTCACTGCCAAGTTCAAACTGAACACCAACAAATGATCAGAGTCATAGGAGATGCATTGGGTAAGGAACAGGCACTTAGGCCCTGATCATTGCAATCAAAACACCATTTTCTGGCCTTAAAACTTCAGTCAGTGCGCCCTCCATTTCCTTGGGGCTTCTCTTCCTCATTTGCTTTGTTTTTCCTATTATGATGACCCATGTTTAACCTCATTAAAGCACCTCTATGAGAACAGCCACTCTTTCTTGCCCTCCTTAGTGTCTGGAGGGCTTACATTTTCCTGAATGGAAAGGCTCACCTGGGAGTCTGGGCATGACTGTTATGTTGAGGCAAGAGAGGAGACCACAACTTGGGCACAACCTCAAAAGCCTTGCTCCTTAATGATGTGTTGAAGTGTTTCTGAATAGAACCTGCTTGTTCCTCAGCAATGCCATTACCTCTATGTTTTAAATAGCTGAGTTGAACTGCCATTTTACCAAGATATTTGGAATGCTACTAGAAGACTGAGTCGGTAGGCAACGGTGGGGAGTAGTAGGGGGAGACTGTCCTAAAAAAAAAAAAAAAAAAAAAAAAAAAGATATAGGAAGGAAATTCTACAGAACATATGTAAAAGTCTGAATTTTTAATGTTGAGTAGTCATAATAAAGATCATAATTTCCATAACCCTATTCCTCCTCATTCTGAATCTTTCACATATAATCTTGGATTGATTTTCCAAAGCAGCCCTGGGAGCTAGGTAAGTGAGAATGCTCATTATAAATACTGAATAAAAATAGAAACAAAATTCATAGAATAGTGAAATTACTTACTCAATATCACACAGACAGAATATGGAACAACCAGTAAGAAGACTACGGTACGCCCATGCCCAGTCCAATTCTTTTAGAATTTGAGATATCTAGAGAGGCTTTCAGGGATTTATCATCATTTATCAAAATTATTTTATAATGGACTTTTTAATGTTACGTTAGACACTATATAAGGAGAATTGAATTGATATTATTCCTCATTACAGGAGCATGTGATAAATATCTACCCTCCAAGAAAACATTAAAAGAAACATATATATATATATGTATGTATGTATATATATACACACACTTATATGTATATACATAATATATTCCTTATATCCCATATGTATCCTTATACCATAGATAGATAGACAGATAGATGAATAGTCAGATGAATAGATATATAGATAATTGATGATAGATAGATAGATAGATAGAGGGCATGCAAACAACAGGATAGAAATGTGCTATCAACACGGGAAAGGACAGTGGAATCATTGCAAAAGTGAAGTATATTTTAGAGGCAGGAGTAACAGAGAATACATACTGTGGTCACAGTGGTGGACATGGGCAGAATATTCATGGGAGTACCATCTCCAGAATGATAGGGACAGTGGAGGAATCAAAGCTTTTCTGGTTTTTGTTCAGGTATGGATAAAGTATTATACGGACATTTTACTAAATTTTAAGAGCTTAATATATGCAAAGTACCATGCAAGGACACCGTGGAAACCAAGACAAAAAAATAAAATTCTCTCTGTCCCCAAGGAATTTAAATTGCACTTAAAGGATAAAACATGAGCAGAGATAAATAAATAGAAGGGGCATACAAAGTAATACAAAGCCAGAGAGAAGAAAAATAGAGGGAGGAAGGAAAGGGAAAGGGAGATATGAAGGAGAACTAATTAGGAAGAAAGCACAGGCTTCATCGAAGAAGTGGCTAGCACTTGAAATGTGCTATGAAGGAAAGTAGGAACCCTAACAGAAATTACTAATGGTAAACATATTTGTTGTTGCTGTTCAGTCATTTTTCAGTCATCTTTAACTCTTCATGACCCTATTTGGGTTTAGTTTGAAATTTTTTTCTTTTTGGCTAAAATGCTGGCGTGATTTTCCATTTCCTTCTCCAACCTACTTTATAGATAAAGAAACTGAGGCAAACAGTGTTAAGTAACTTGCCAAGGATCACACAGCTAGTAATTGTCTGAGGCCAGGTTTAAACCCATGAAGATGAAATTTCTTTGTTTCAGATCCAGAGTTCCATCCACTGTGCCACTTAGCTTCCCAAAATACTATGTAATTATGAGCAGTTATACTTTACACATGCCTTATACCCTTTACTAGTCCACATACTCTTTGAAAGAAAAAGAAACAAGCACTGATTAAGATTGTGCTATGTTCCAGGCACTGTGGCAACTGCTGGGGATGCAAATACAAATAAAAAGACAATCCCTACCTTCAAGAATTTTATATTATAGTGGAGAAAATAAAACCACACAGGGCGGGAAGAAAGAGCATGGCAGAGGTATGGTTTTTTGAAGTCTGGAAGTCAGGTACAAGACTAGGAAGAGAATGAAGGCATTCACAAAAGGAAGGTTCCAGGAGGAACTCCCCAGTAGGAAAAAGGAACAGACCCTGCAGACAAATGTAATATTGAGAAAGCCAAAGAGAAGATTGGATATTCCAGGGCACAGAGGTGCCAGTCACTGAAAAAAATTCCATGATGATAAAAATATGGAAAGAGAGTGTGTCTTACATCCATTTTTTCTCTTATGACACCCAAAATGAAACCTTGCACATAGAAGGCCCCTTAATAAAGGTTTGTTGAATCTAATTTAATTCAAATATCTGTGTTCATCCTTGGCTTTTTGATACTTTACCCCACAAAACCAAAAGTGCCTAGAAAATGGCTCCCATTTCCTGTACATTTCACTGTTTTCTCAAAGGAACTGGAAAAATAGTGATAATAGCATTTTCCCTGCCTAATTCAAAGCTCTCTTTGATGCAACATCCTAGAATATGACATTGATGGAACTGATGAAAATAATAGTGATGTCAGTTGATAGAAGATATCCATATAGGACAGGTTTCCCAGTAGAGTGAAGCTTCTTGAGGATGAAGACTGGTTTTCTTTTGTGCATTTTTAACTGGGACCTATAAATAGGGCTTTGCACATAGTAGGAGCTTTAATGAATTCTAATTGGATTTGACCTTTAAAATTTCATTCCATTATTTATACAACAAATATTTGAGAACCTACTGTGTACAAGGAAAGCACTGAGAGTGTGCTAGGTGTTACAGAGAATGCCAAATGAATAAGATGTGGTCCTTGCCCTCTACAGTCTTACAAACAACATGGCAAAGATGATCAAGTCAACAGCACAATTCAAATCAAGTGTTAATGCTTATCTAGGACAGTTGGAAGAAAGGAAATAGGCATTTATTAAGTGCATATAGTGCACTAAGGGCTTTAAAAAATATTATCTCATTTGATCCTCACAACAATGTGGAAGAAAAGTACTATTTTATAGATTTTATAGTTTGGAAAACTGAGACAGAAAGAGAGTGAGTTGTCCAAGGTCACACAGCTAGAAAGTGTCAGAGTCAAATAGGAATTTGTATCTTCTTGACTCCAAGCTCAAAGAATTTAGCTACTCCCTAGGATTTAAGGCTATCAGAATAGTCAAAAATGAACCAAAGATTTTTTAAGGGATGCACAATGGGAAAAAAAAGACTTTGTACTTTTAAAGGGAAGATGCCCTGTGATCCACTGATGTTGCCATATTTATTCAATATGTAGATGGATCTATGAGTTTACACACGTGGAGAGTCACTCCAAGGGAGTAGTGTTGTCACAGCAACAGATAGGATATAATTATGTTTTAAAACCTTACTTTCCAAATTAGAATTAATACTAACTATTGGTTCCAAAGCAGAAGAGCAGAGGGCTAGGCAGTGGGGGTTAAGGGACTTGCCCAGAGTCACATAGCTAGAAAATGTCTGTTATCAGATTTGAATCCAGGACTTTCCATCTCTAGACCTGGTTCTCAATCCACTGAGCCACCCAGCTGTCCCAGATATAGTAAGCTTTCTAAAAACAAAGACCATATCTCATACTTCTCTAGGAACTCTAGGCTTTCTGTAAGCACATTTAACTTGATTAGACTGTTCAGATCTGCAAACATTGGGAAAGATATTGAGATCTTCCTACTCCGAGTTGGGTTTTGTTGTTGTTATTCTGGACTGAATCCTTTGTTATTGACTTCTTTTTTAAGAACAATTAATTAATTAATTAAGAATATTTTTCCATGGTTACATGATTCATGTTCTTTCCCTTCCCTCCTTTCTCCCCCCCTCCCAGCGCTAATAAGGAATTCCGCTGGGTTTTACATGTATCGTTGTTCAAAACCTATTTCAAGAGCAGCTGAGTAGCTCAGTGGATTGAGAGCCAGGCCTAGAGACAGGAGGTCCTAGGTTCAAATCCGGCCTCAGACACTTCCCAGCTGTGTGACCCTGGGCAAGTCACTTGATCCCCATTGCCCACCCTTACCACTCTTCCACCTATAAGTCAATACACAGAAGTTAAGGGTTTAAAATTTTAAAAAAAAACACACACACCTATTTCCATGTTATTACTATTTGCAACAGAATGATCATTTAAAGGCTCTTGACTTCTCCTATCTATAATCCACTCTTCATGACTAATGACCAAATGTAAATGGTACAATGGTACCATTGATAAATGATAAAAGGGAACAACAGTATAATTTTTGGTCTGGCATTATCCAGTTCAGAAGATTAACGTTTCACTTGAGGCTTTACTACCATGTATGACAATCCACCCAGGGATTTGCTAGTAAGTGTTTAACAACTAGCTTTCTGGAAAAATGAAAGCAGGGCACACTCAAGTTTAATATACATTTTAAAAAAACCCTTTTACCTTACATCTTGGAATCCATACTATGTATTGGTTCTAAGGCAGAAAAGTGGTAAGGGCTAAGCAATGGGGGTTAAGAGATTTGCCCAAAATCACAGAGCTAGGAAGTATCTGAGGTCAGATTTAAACTCAGGACCTCCTGACTCCGTTCCTAGCTCTCTGTCCACTGAGCTACCTACCTTCTCCCTAATCTGCATTTTTAATATTTTCTCTATCACTTTTTTAAGACTACCCAATCATAATTTAAACCCTAATTTGTAGTGGTTGCTGATTTTCCAAGGCGTAAATTCTGGCACTGAAAACCTGATGTCCCCTTACCTCTAAGCTCCCTTCTAAATTTAAATCAATGATACTTTCAACAAAGATTTCACTAAAAGTCTGTCCTCAGAGAAAGTGACCGCGAAGGGTCCTTTCATGTAAATTAAGATAGCTCTATCTTCACAATGTATTTGGCCTGAAATAAAACAGTAGTTTGATGTGACTTTTGGGCATTTCCAAAATGGCCATTTGCAGAGAAGAAAGACTTTTAAAATGAATCAATCATTTAAAAAATTTCCTTTTCACTAATATTCAATGATCTGTCTCCTGGAAAGAATAGAAACAGTGATTAAGGGCAGTCCATTGAAGGAAAAAGAACAAAGTTGTGATGAGAAGGATAGAAAATGGGCTTTATCTGAGCAAGTCAGAGTTCATTGATATAGAAGACGTGAAAGGCCAAGGAATAAGCTGAGGAAGCAAGGTCATAGAAGTATTTTTAAAACTGAGATTGGAGTATGTCAGGCAGAACTTTGATGGAGAAAATGTTAGTAAGATAAAAGGAAAAGAGGAAAGAACCAGCATTTATTAAGTTCCTGCTATGTTCAAGACACTGTGCTAAAAGAGCTTTGCAAATATTATCTCATTGAGCCTTCAGAACAACCCTGTGAGGTAGGTGCCATTATTATCTCCATTTTCCAATTGAGGAAACTAAGGCAGACAGGGGTCAAATTACTTGCCCAAGATAACACAGCTAGTAAGTTTCTGAGGACAGATTTGAACTTAGTTCTTCCTAACTTTGAGCCTAATGCAGTGATGGGCAACCTTTTGAGCTTGGTGTGTCAAAATTTGCCAAAAAACCAAGCATAACTTGGGTGGTGTGTCACTTCAAGAAAAAAAAACCATAATTTCATAATATTTATAGTTTAAATAACATACTTCTCTGTATGCAGCTGTGTGTCATCAAAAATGGCTACGCATGGGGCAGCTGGGTAGCTCAGTGGATTGAGAGCCAGGCCTAGAGACAGGAGGTCCTAGGTTCAAATCCGGCCTCAGACACTTCCCAGCTGTGTGACCCTGGGCAAGTCACTTGATCCCCATTGCCTACCCTTACCAATCTTCCACCTATAAGTCAATACACAGAAGTTAAGGGTTTAAAATTTTAAAAAAAAAATGGCTATGCATGTCAGTGCTGACACATATGTCATAGGTTTGCCATCAGGAGCCTAGTGCCATCTATATTTACTGCACCACCCAGCTGCCTCAATAATAAGATTAAACTTAAAAGTGTTTAATGATCTTAAAGAACCAGCTGTTAACATTCACCATCACATGTCTGCTTAATAGTCATTTAGTCAAATCCTTTCATTTTTACAAATGAGGAAACTAAGGTCCCATGAGTTAAGTGACAAAGCTAATATTGGAAATGTGGAAGATGGAAAAACTGAAATTTTGAATTCACATCCCCTGATGCTAAGTCCAACTCTTTCCCCAACATACTGTGGTACCTCCTTGATTTTTTTTAATACCAAGTTTGTCTGTATTTCCAGTAACTTTTCATGGAGGCTGCAAGTGAATTTGTCTAAGCAATCTAAAATCAAACACATCCCATTTCAATTATTAAATGTACCTCAGAATTCTAGTTTTTTCTTTAATTTTTTTAATATTTATTTTGAATATTTTCCCCTAGTTACATGTTTTATATTCTTTCCCTCTCCCCCAAGCTCCCCTAACC
>NC_058133.1:328080897-328094163 GCF_016433145.1 Gracilinanus agilis
TTTTAAGTTCTACCTTTTACATAAAGTATATGACCACAGGCAAGACAGGTAACCAATCACTCAGTGCCCCAGAGATGATTCCTGAAGTCAAACAGTAATAATTAATCATCATAATTGTTGTTATTATTATATATTAGTATTCAGAGAGAGCTTTAAAGTTTGCAAAGCCCTTTGATTGTTAACTCATTTATAAACTAGTTATCAATCTGTATAAGTTAAAGAAATAATTACAATTGAAGTTTCCTAACCCAATGAAATCAAAAGTCTGGAGAAAGAAAAAATATTTATACCTAGTAATAAACTACAAAATTCCCATTTCATCATCAAAAACAACCACTGATTGTCTACTCTGCTATGGAGCAGCCAAGCGGCTCAGTGGATGGAGCGCCAGATCTGGAGTCAGGAAATCTCATTTTCCTGAGTTCACATCTGGCCTCAGACACTTACTAGCTGTGAGACCCAGGACAAGTCACTTAAACCTGTTTGCCTCAGTTTCCTCATCTGTAAAATAAGCTAGAGAAGGAAATGTCCAACCCCCCTACACTCTTTGCCAAGAAAACATCAAATAGGGTCATGATGAATCACACATGAATGAAACAACTGAATTACAATGAGGAAATATACTACTTTGTATAGAACTTATTATAATTTTTTTCCAGATTATATATCAGTACAATTTTCAGTAATCATTTTCTGACACTTTGCAATCCGTATTCTCTCCCTCCCTCCCACTCCTCCCCTTTCCTCAAGATGGCAGATAATAGGGATATAGTGACACATGTGTTCTCATGCAATACATATTTCCATGTTCATCATATTGTGAAAGAAGACACATATCGCTTATATGAGAAAAAATTCAATGGAAGAAATCAGGTTAAGAATGGCATGCCTCAAAGAGCCCATTACAAGTTAACACATTCCCTCATTGCCAAATGCTAAATGAAGCAACATAGTTACAATTTTAAAAATTATTTGAAGTGCTACTTTCCCCCAGTTTTCTTATTCTAATCTCTATCTTTATAATTTCATCTTCTTTCCCCCTTCATTTTATTTCCCATTGGGGTGGGGGAAAGCCTTTATAATATCTATTCTCTCTCCTTTCCCAAAGTTTCCCCCACCCAGTTATCATTAGGTTAAACTTGGAAGGAATTTCCCCCCACAAGAGCCAGCTAAAGGCAGAAGTGCCTGGTTTCTTCCTGACAGTGTGGAAAGCATTCCAAGGAATAAAAGGAAGAACAAAGCAGGGATCACAGATTATGGACAGGTGATCCTCTTTTTATTCATAACCCCATGTCAAATGTGTGCTTGTAACCATAGTAATAAACAACCCTTAAATTCTTCCCTATAACAGGAAGAAAAGGAGTAATTGTTTAAGCAACTCTAAGTAATAGGGACTATAAGGCCACCTTACAAATATTACCTCATTTGATCTTATACATAAAGTATTATTATATCCATTTACAATCAAAGAAACTGAGGCAGACAGCGGTAAGTGCCTGAGAGCAGATTTCTAATTGGGTCTCCCAGACTCCAGGTCTAATGTTCCATCCCCTGGATCACCCAGATTCCTCTTCTTGTAAGACAGAAGTACCTGAGCCCCTTTGGCAGAGTTTCCATTCTTAACCCAGACTCTGACTCAGTTTCAGCTCGGTTCAAGATTGAGGAAACTCTAATGGGCACTGGATAGGGCAAAATCATCCCTCATATTACATTGAGATTTTTCCACTTTAAAATGTGATGGTAAGCAGCAAACAATGGCATGCCCAGTGTACATTACAAATGTTCAAGGCTGGCCCTAGGCTTATTCCAGTAATTATTCTGCTCTTATACTCTAGCAAAGGCAGCCTGATTTTCCTAGCCTGCTTTAACCAGCTCTGTACTCCTCCCTTAAGGCAATTATAACCAGCTTTGTACAAAAATAACAAGGAAAAAGGGCGGAAATCTTTACAGCAATAGACCATGGAGAAAATGGAAAAGGCATCTCGACAAGATGGTTACTCCATACTCTATGGTGGGAATTTTGTGGGCTTATTTAAAGAAAAATCTGAGTTCACATGTATAATTTATATCATACTGTTTGCTCTCCAAAAGAATGGGGAAGGGACAGAAGGAGAAGAAATAATTTGGAATTCGATTTGTTTTTTAAAAATGAATTATAAAACATAAAATATATATTTGAAATATATAATATTATAAGATATATTTTTTAAAAATTAGTCTTAGAGCATAGCAAAGTGAGATCATGGGATCATAGACTTGGGGCTGGAAGGTACCTTAGAGGTTATTTAGTTTAGTGAGGAACTAGAGCCCAGAGGGATTAAGCAATTTGCCTCTGGTGACCACATATGTAGCAGTTAGTAGAGATAAGATTTGAAATCAAGTCCTCTGACCTCAAATTCATTGCCCTATTCACTGAACCACACTGCTCCAGAATGATAGGAAGATACTAAATGGGAAGTCATGTGATATTCTGTAGAATATGATTTATTCTTCAAAATGTTTCATATCTTTGGTTTAGTTTGGTTTTTAGTATTGTTCTTTTACCACTGACTGTATCTTAGACAAGAGGCTTCATAACACAATGAAGAAAGTACTGGACTTAGATCCAGCAAGATCTAAGTTCAAAACCTACTAACTCTATTACCCTGGGCAAAGCACTTAACCCTTCCCAGTCTCTGCTTCTTCATTTCTTCTTGTAGTTCAGTGGTCTTCAGTTGTGTCTGACTCTTCATGACCTCATTTGGGATTTTCTTGGTAAAGATACTGCAGTGGTTTGCCATTTCCTTCTCCAGCTTATTTTACAGATGAGGAAACTGAGGTAAGCAGGGTTAAGTGACTCTTGCCCAAGGTCACACAGCTAGTAAGTGTCTGAGGCCAGACTTGAACTCGGGAAGATGAGTCTTCCTGACTTCAGACCTGTCACTCTATACTGTGCCACCTACTTACTCTCTTCATTTGTAAAGGGAGCACCCACCTTACAGGGTTGTGATGAGGATCAAATGAGACAATACATGTAGAGTGCTGTGCAAACCTCAAAATGATAAAGATATGATATCTATGATTATTATGCAAAATAAAAACTAGCATTTATATAGAGCTTTAAATTTGCAACTCATTTGATAAAGGTCAGGGATTATGGCCCTTGAAAAACTCCAGGGAGCATCTACCAAAGTAACGTCAGGGGAAAAGAAAGAAATCTTGGAAAAGCAAGGCAGGTATATATGTAATTTCCTAATATAAGGGCCCTTGAATATATGCAAGGGTGAGTCCCTTTTCTCTTCTACCAGTCTTACCAATTCTACTTCTTTACATTCTACAGAGGAATTCAATCCTGGAGCCAAGTCCAGTACAAAAGCCACCTGTGCAATAAATGATTATTCTTGGTAGTATTTTCTGGCCTTCAAATATTAGTTTGTAATAATCATACAACTATATTCTGGTTGAAAAAAATGTTTTGCTTTAAAATTTCACAAAAAGCAGCATCTCATTTCCTACCCTAGCTTAGGATTTTTCCTGTTCTGTTCTTTATTCCTCCTTGCCTGACAGATGAATCTAAACTGTTCAACTTTCTAAAAGAATGCTAAGAGTCTAAAAGAAACTAAAATGCCCATATGTGGATCATTTACTTAAATGGAGTATCATTTCTTTAAATTGACAAGCAGCCAACTCTCAATTATCCATGGTAATGGGGAACAGGTATAACATGGACAATTTAATTCCACTGATGATCAAAAAAGCTCATTTTGGCTTCCCCCATCCAAGATTTTACAAAGCTACTACTAAGGATGTAAAGTGATTGGTTTAAGTTTGGGGTCTTTCATTTATCTTACCATTACTGGAGTGTGTGGGGGAGGTAGGAAGGATTATGGAGAAAGGTAGGAGAAGGGAACTAATAGGCTGTGAAACTGCCAGACAGTCAGGAAGAGTTTGATAATCATGTAAAACCCATTAACTGGCCATTCAGCCCCCAAGTCATCCAAAGGTGATTTCATTTTCACCACGTTTTGTTGTAGGGATGACTTTGAAATTGGATATTAATTGTTGAGGTGACCAGATGTCTTGAATTAAGTAGGACAGTCCTAAATTTTTGCTTCCTGTCCAGCCTGAAAAATCTCCCTCAGAATGTTCTAAATTAGTAAGTTTTAGATTTTGAAGGGACCTCTGTTCTCTTCCCTCTTCTATTCTGCCCTATTTTCTCCTCTTCCTCTTTTTCCCCCACCTTTTCTCCTCCTCCAATGTTAAATGTCTACAGTCTCTTTTGTATTTCATTTACTGGGTAGAACCTAGACTTCCCAACCACAGGAGCAATAGCCAAAGCACTAGAGAGTCTTCATTTGAATGGGAGCCCCCTCAGATACTAGCCAGACTCTAAGACAGCCTCAGTGCTCTCAGTGGTACCTTTCTTGCCCTGGATGGTGCCTGTATGATCTACTCAAAAATGGCAAACTGGAAGCAAAACTCAAAGTGTGAGCCAAACCAGATTATAATCTAACTGGGAAATAATGAGAGCAATAAAAATACAATAATACAAGTTACATTAACTGGCACTTTACTAAGTCAATATCTGATCTGAAAGGATCCATTTCTCCTGGAGATTCCACATGTTCAAACTCCACAGTCTCATTACCTTAATAATAATTTATTTATTAATATTCCATATATTTTGTAAAGAAGATGTATATAGAAGTATACATTTGTCTAAAGAAGAAATATCTGCAGAGTGTAGTTTGGTAAAATTTTCACCGTGAAAACTCACACCACAAGGAACTCTATTTTGAGGACTTGCATAGGCACCAGAATTTGTCAGGTTTGGGACCAAAGTGTATTAGAAAAGATTGTTCAGGGAGATGGGGGAAAGCATGAGTTCCTTTTGAATAGTTTTCTTTTCGTGTTTGCTTTTAAAAAAACATTCTACTCACAAAACTGTATACAACACTTTTACCCAAAAAACTGAATTCATCATAATGGGAATGATTGTTTTGGGTTCACTTGAGGAGCATTGTGGTATTCTCTGAGGCATTCTAATTGGTTGATTGCACACATGATAACAAGGACTTATTTGCAAACTAGTATTTACATAGTAATTGTACTTATTATATTTTTGTCCAGAATTCTAACTTCCAAAAACTCAGTAAGGCAAGTAGTCTGTGTTACACATATTTTCAGACATGTAAGTCTTATCTCTACAATGCAGAAATTAAGGCAGCTAGGTGGCACAGTGGATAGAGTGCTGAGCCTGGATTCAAAAAGATTCATCCATATGAGTTCAAATCTGGCCTCAGACACTTGTGAGCTGTCTGACCCTGGGTAAGTCCCTTGACCATGTTTGCTTCTGTTTCCTCATTTGTAAAATGAACTAGAGGAGGAAACACAAACCACTCCAGTATCTTTGCCAAGAAAACCTCAATTGGGGTCAAGTCAGACATGACTGAAAAACAACCACAGCAATTTTTGAGATCCCTTTGTGGTCTCAGTCATTGATTCTATTTTGGCATGCCCCCCATAATATATTAGTCAGTAATAATATTCTTCAATACTTTGAGAATTCATAATTTTATCAATTCGAACATTGACTCTTGGCAGATGAGTTGTGCTGGCTGAAAAACAAAATCATAGTCTGGTAAACAACTCTTTGCTAATAACCTTCCTTAAATTAAACTAAATTAGATTAAGTAGATTTAATCTTTTAAAGATAAAATGGGAGGTGCAATGCATAAAGCACTGGACCAGGAGTCCATATCCAGACTCAGACCCAGACAAGCTATGTAATCCTGGGCAAGTCACATAACTTCTATCTGCTTCAATTCTCTCCACTGTAAAATTGAGATAACAGTAGAGCTATCTCAAAGGGTTATTGTGAGGATCAAACAAGATAATATTACTAAAGCACTTAGCATAGTATCTGGCACATAGTAGGTATTTAATATATCTTTATTCTCTGTTTCAATAATTAATATCCAGTCCCTCCGCTTATTATTATTATTGTTTGATCATGCCCATTCTTCATGACCCGATTTAAAGTTTTTTTGGCAAAGAAACTAGAGTAATTTGCTATTTCCTTCTCCAGCTCATTCTTCAGATGAGGAAACAAATAGGGTTAAATGACTTAAGCTGGGATCACAAAGCTAGTAAATGTCTGAAACCAGACTTGAACTCAGGAAGTCTTCCTTTTTCCAAGGAGTGGCACTCTTTATCTAATGTGCCATCCCATAGAAGAAATATTTTCAATGTAGTAAGACCTTCAAATCTGATGTTTTATTTACATTATCTCCAAGAAGGTGCCCCCCTGTCAGAATTGGATTTTAGTGGAAGTAGTAATAATATGTTTACAAAGTCCCCAACTGAATTAGAATCAGGCCCTTTGTTATGCACTGTGTGCCTTTGTCATTTTTCTCTGACTCTTCCTGGAGTTAGAAAAGAGTGGCTCTCTCACTCTTTTATTTTTCTCCAGTCCCTCTTATTTTATCAGCTTTTTGTCTACCATCTAGAAATATGTCCATGTCTCTGTTCTCATTAAAACAAACAAAAAATCTTTCACTTCCCCTTGAAAAATATTCACTCTATCATCCTAATATCTCCCTTATCCTTCATTGCTAAATTTCTAGAGTAGTCCAGTCACTGTCACTCACTCCAAAGTACCATATAAACTGATTTACTCTTAAGCTCCAAATCTACTGAAATTTCTTTCCCCATGTCAGCAGTTCTTAATTGTCAAATCCAATGCCCTTTTCTCAGCACTTATTCTCAATTTTTTTTTTGCATTTGAAACTGATGGCCATCTCCTTCCTTCTTGATAACCATTTGTTCTCTTTGTTTCCATGATGCACCTCTCCCCAGATTCTCCTTCTTTTCCTCTAATCACTCCTTTTTCTCCTTCACTATTATTTAAGTCCATCTACACCCTTTCAGCTTTATTTGTTCTACTTTATCCATATACCCCAAAGCCAATTGGACTTTCCTCCATTAATTAGGAAATCAATGCCCAGACCTATAAGAAGCAAATGGTGGCTTTAGCAAGAGTAGGAAAGAAGAGAGCCTCCAATATCTTCAAATATTTTGAAGTTTGGTTGTTTTTTTCCCCAGTCCTGCATTCTCTCTTGGCTTCCAGAAAGAAGATGGAAGATGCCAGAAGTACCCAAAGCAATATATATTCATTAACATGTGCTTAATTCTCTCTTTCTTCTCTCCTTTCAGAGAAACCCAGAGCCTGTTTTTTTTTTTTTTTCCCACAAAGTGCCTGTTGTTAAAAGTTTACCAAAACACCCCTTTGAAAGAGGCACTATGGTGTTGTAGAAAGAGCTCTGGCTCTGGGTTCAAAAAACCTGGAGTTAAAAAAAGAACCCAGTTTTTAAAAAATCCTAGGTTTAAATCCCACCTTTTAATAATACTACTTGTGTGACCTTAAGCAAGTCAATTAGTTTTTCAGGGCTTCATCTTTTTTTTTTTTTTGAAAATTTTATTTAATTAATTGATTTAGAATATAGTTCCATGGTTAAATGATTCATGTTCTTTCCCTCCCTCCTCCCTCCCATACTCCCCCCACCGGAGCCAACAAGCAATTCCACTGGGTTTTTCATATGTCATTGATCAAGACCTATTTACATATTATTAATATTTGCATTAGGGTGATCACTTAGAGTCTGCATTCCTAATCATGTCTCCACAGACCCATGTGATCAAGTAATTGTTTTTCTTCTGTGTTTCTACTCCCATAATTCTTCCTCTGAATGTGGATATCATTCTTTCTCATAAGTCCTTTAGAATTGTCCTGGATCATTGCATTGTTGCTAGTAGAGAGGTCCATTTCGTTCAATTGTGCCACAGTGTATCAGTCTCTGTGTACAACATTCTCCTGGTTCTGCTCCTTTCACTCTGCATCAGTTCCTGGAGGTCATTCCAGTTCACATGGAATTCCTTCAGTTCTTTATTCCTTTCAGCACAATAGTATTCCATCACCATTCAGCGCAATAGTATTCAACAGATACCACAATTTGTTCAGTCATTCCCCAATTAAAGGGCATCCCCTCATTTTCCAATTTTTTGTCAGGACTTCATCTTAAATAAGGAGAAATTGGCTTAGCTGTAGAAAATATTATGGCATATGAAGGGAACTGAATATTAGTACCCTGAAAAAAAATGAAGTTGAAGAAATACAGATAAACAAAGGAAGATTTGTATGAATAGATACAGAATAAAGTAAGCCAAACCAAGAAACCATTAAGCACAAGGACTCTAATAATGTAAGTGAAAATACTACAAAAATAAAGTTGGATACATGAATTAATTGTTGAAGTCACATCATGATCTTCCAAGCAAGCCTTTAAAATGGATTCTCTTTTGAAACTTCAATAACTTTTTTCCATTTAAAGATTTTAAATGAATGTTGTATTCTGTTAGACCTGCACAAATAAGTCACTTGTTTTGTAGTATAAGGCATGCTTTTCACCATAAAGATTTAATTGAATAAATTGGTTGAATGAAAAAAATGTAATGAACAATCCTGGCCCTAGAGAAAAGATAAGGAAATTCAGCTCCTTTCTTTTCTTGAAGAGATGTGAAGCTGTAGGTGAAGAAAACCTTATTCATTGTTAGACTATTGCTATGTTTACTGGCTTTGCTTAAGTGTTTGTCTTTGTAACTAGGGGAAGCTCATAAAATGGGCATGGAAGTAGGAGGGAAGAGGAGAATAAAAAGGAAAAGAGGAGCCAAAAAAATAATGGTAAAATAAAACAGAAAACATCAATGAAATTAAATTTTTTTTAAATCTCTTAATAACTAGGTTATATAAAAGGGAAAGAAAAATGCTAGAAGATGGAAGAGACAAGAAAGGAAAAAAGAGTCATTTTGGTAGGAATATGTAGTCTGAGTTATGATTAGAAAAGTGATTTTTAAATATAAAAAACAGATTTCTCCCTTTGGGTGTTATAACTTATGTTTGTATAGGACTCTTCAACAATAACCATAACAAAAAAAAGGGCATGGTCAGGAAATATCACTCTCATTCAGTGGAAGTATTCATTTTAAAACACTGTTGTTTTCAGACATACTGCCTGATAGACAGGCAACTTCATGGGAAAGGGACCTTCCTCTGTGCTTCCATCTTACAAAGTATAGCCTAACAATGAGGGGAGCACATCTGAAATTCAAGAAATTCAATACTACCTCTACTGATGGAAACTCAAAAATGGAGATCTGGCAGCCTGCTACAAAGATGGCATATGTATATAGGTGATGGACATAGTGGGTGAAAGATGTACAAAACATCCCCAAATCTCAACTTGCTTATCAAACATGCCAGAGAAACCTTATCCATAACAAGAAACAGGAGGTGGTAAATGAGCTTACCTTTTCACAAGGTAAGAACCAAATGGACCAAGGATGAGATAATGAAAAGAGCTATGCCCAAGGGGAACACTGGCCACAAAAGATTTAATGAAAGAATCAAGGGACTAGAAGAGAAAGAAAAATGTACAGGTATAATCAGCATTGTGGTCTTCAGGGAAATAGAGACAATAATGGTAGAAAGAATGCATTGGAATATGAAAATTGGCCCTACTGGATTCTAAGACATCTCTTCATATATTGACAATAGAGACCAAATAAGAAGTTTATCAAATAAACTAGATCTCATTAAAGGACATCAGGCCAAGTCTACTAGAAGAAAAGGCAAATGGCATTTCCTTCCAGAAAGGTGAAAGGGCTTGGGTCCAGAAGTCAGACCAGCTCACCTCAGAAATGGCACTGGCAGACACAGTCAAAGTGGTCAAACTGAGTTTTGCTACAACCATGGACTCAATGGGCACAGGAATACTAGGTGCAACTGAGAAAAGAATTCAGCTTTGGTCTCCAAGAAGTTCACCATCAAGAAATTTGGACGAATTGGGAATGGAAACAACCTAAACATAATAACCCACACAACAAACTTTCCTGGATCCTTTCCACCTGGAGTCATGAGATTCCATGAAGCAATGGTGAGAATTAAAGGAATATAGTATCTGGCCATCCTTTAGAATAGTTCCCAAATGGCAACTATATTCTAGTCATTGCATGAAGCAAACACATTATATACCTCTATGATCTACACAGGAGCTAGAAAGGCTTTGTGGGTTAAGTTAAAAAGATCTTCCAGGTTTGTACTGTGTCAAAGTAGGTCTAAAACTCCCTAGGAAGACTGTAGGGATCCATGAGAAACTGAACTCCATGGCCCTACAAATGGCTAGAACTGAAAAAAAAATTTTCTGGAATTTCAATGTTGATTGGGAACAACTCTAATCCATTCACAGTGCTGAAAAAAAAAAAATTAATGCAGTGATCACAGTACTTAAACACCCTGAAAACCCATGATTATTATTTAGAAGATTACAGAAAATTTAAATAAAAACTCAATAGAGAATATCAAAGCAACATAGAAACTTTAAACTCAAAGGTATATGTAACTTCAACATAGGAGATTACCTATTATATTTGATTTCTTCATTTGGCCTATAATATATAATCTTGATATGTGATGTTATGTGCCATATATTTACTTGGGACCTATATATTTGGTCTGCTGTACCTAATTCTAATATTATAGAGGCAACTATGTACCTGTTACAGTTTAAAGAAAATTCAGTTTTTAAAAACTAGAAGGTGATATAAGATTAAAATTAATATCCAAGAACTATAAGAATTATATTTTATAAGATTTATTAATAATCACTTGAAATAGAGGAAAGTAAAAAAAAACTGAGTAAAGAGAACTTTTCCTGGCCATGATAGGAGGTTGTTTCCATTTTTATGTTTGGCAGGGTTGGGAGAAAGATTGAATATTTTGTTGCCTTTTATTTTGCTATATGTCACCTTGCTATTTGTTTTTAATTAAATACTTTACTATATGGTTTATTGTTCCTGGATGGTTGGTAAATAAAGAATGTGTCCTGGAAAAGCTGCTATCTTATAACTACTATATGATTACCCAAGATAACACATATTTAATGAAGGGTACTAGAGTGTTTTTGAGAACATAAGACATTCAAGATGGAGAAAATTATTACAATTGGAGGGGAGGTGACTATGGAAAACTTCAAAGAGGATTTAGTTAATCTTGGAAGAAAGACAATGATTCTGAAAGACAGACATGAAGAGGAAATGAATTCCAGTCATGGAAAGTATAGGTGGAAGATGGAATTTTTAGTTCAAGGAAGAATATCCACCAGGCTGGTTTGGGTGAGGTGTAAAATTTGGGAAGTCTAATAGAAAATAAGGCTAGAAAAGTAGTTTGAGGATGGAAGGTCTCATATTCTAGATCGAAGAAACTTTAAAATCCTAAGAGGCAGCAGAAAGATACCAAAAGCTTTTTAGCAGAAAAGTGATGTGCTCATATCTTTGCCTTTAGAAGATTATTTTTGTAGTTATAGGAAGAATAAATTTGAAGCAAAGAGACTGGACACAGGGAAGCAAGTTAAGAGATTATAATAATAGTTCAAGGAAAAGGTGAAAAGTCTCTGAGCTAAGATGGTAACTGCATAAGTAAAGAAAAGAGAACAAATTATAAGAGATAAGTGGAAATAGAGTTGATAAGATTGGCAATTCACTGGATATGAGAGTGTATTTGGCTAAGTAAGTCAGCAAGAAGAGTCCAAGATGGCTCCAAAGTAACAATTCTGAATAAGTCTTCCATCAACAAAAATAAGGAAGTGAAGAGGAGGAATATGGTTATAAAGGATGATGAGTTCCATTTTATACTTGTTAGGTTTGAGTAGCCAACAGGAGTATTAAACCACTAAGGGTGTCCAATACACATGTGGCAGTATGGGTTAAAGAGAAATTAAGGTTGAAAATAGTAAGAGAGCACCTAACTGCCCTTAATGATTTCTTGTCATCAAGCCCACATGAACAAAACACTAGTGACAGGCAGATGATTCTTGAGCCACCATTGGTAGAAAGACTGTAGAGAATTAGAGAGGTATCAAAGTATTAGAGAATGGCCAGTGACCCACCTATTTTTTTGTTACCTTGTAATTTTATTTTTAATATTTAAAATAATATAATATGCAATATAATAAAATACATATGATTTGTTATAAATATGTAATAAATTATAATAAAGATGCTTATACAAGAGAAGCAAATTCTCACATTAGTTATGTCCCAAAATTTATGTCATTCTTTTTCCCTTTCCCCCATCTACAAGAAGAGAGGTAATATGACATAGGTTGTACATATAATATATATATGTATATATATATTTATCCCCTATTCATCATGTTATGAAACAAGACATATTGTTTACACTAGAGAAAAATTCATGGAGAAAATAAAGGGAAGAATGGTGTTTCAGTCTGCATTCAGACTCTCTTCTTTCTATGGTGGTCTCTTGTAAATTGTCCTGGATCCTTGCTTTGTGGATAATAATTATTTTTTCCCTTTTAATCTTGTCCAAATTAGTTTTATTCATACAAAACCTTTTAAATTTAATATATCCAAACTTACCCATTTTATATTTTACAATGCTTTCTATCTCTTGTTTATTCATAAATTTTTCTCCTATCTATAGGTCTGATAGGTAATATGTTGCCTGTTTTCCTAATTTGTTTATGATATATCACTTTATAACTAGGTCATATATCCCTTTTGATCTTATCTTAGTGAATGGTATAAGATAGTGGTTAATATCTAGTTTCTGCCCGACCTATTTTTTAAAAGATAAGAGAATGAAAGCTTTGAACCATAGGCAGGGAAGCTTGATTTTTATTTTCCTGGCAATTAAAGATGATGATTACTGCACTCCTAGATAGGATTTACATGGCTTCATGAAGAGGTCAGACAGAATACTTGCATTTCCTTTTTGGACAGAATAAATAATGTGGGAAATTGTGTAGATTAAGGAAGCCTAGATTGTAGAGATACATTTGTCAAAATCTTTCATGATAATCTTGTGAAAAAACAGAGAGCGATGTGATCAAGAAAATAGTAAAATTAAAGATATTTGAAACTGGTTAGAAGTATGGATTTGAGTTGGGATATTTCTGTACTTCCTTCTCTTATTTTATGTTGTCTAAATTTAGGAAATCTCTTGTCTTTGAAGCTATAAAAGTGAATGAGATCACTAATTGGACACCAAATGTAGTGAAAAAAGAGATGGTGGTAGATATCAGTCTTAGAGAATATCACAATTTAGGGGTAGGAAATGGATTATTACCCAGCAAAAGAAATTGAGAAGGAGTGTTTAGATAGAAGAGAACCAGGAGAGAGAAATATCATGGAAGTAATGAGCTAGTACTC